>NC_087188.1:11001234-11008734 GCF_035594125.1 Scylla paramamosain
ATACAAATATGAAAAACAAAAGGAGAGAGACGAAACAGATAAAAAAAAATATATGATCAATGAAATAAAACGGGAAGAAAAAACAAATGATGAAGCAAAAAACAAGAAAGAAAAAGCAAAAGAGGTAATTACTAGGTACTGAAAAATAATGAGAAAGAGAAAAAGTAAAGACCAGAAAATTACTGATAAAAATGGAAACAGGAAAAAAAAATGGAAAAAAAGGAAAAACAAAGGGAGAACTAAAGATTTTTTTTAACTAAGAATGAGAAAAAAAAGAAAGAATAAGTAAAAAGAGGAACTTAAAGACGAAACTGATAGAAATGAGGAAAAAAAATGAGGAAAGCGCAGAGAAGTTAAAAAAAATCACGAAAAAAATAAGAAAACATGAAAAAACACACGATTAAATATAAGAAGTCTAAGGAAATTAATGAAAATGAAAAGATAAAAACGAGAGAGAGAGAGAGAGAGAGAGAGAGAGAGAGAGAGAGAGAGAGAGAGAGAGAGAGAGAGAGAGAGAGAGAGAGAATATTAATAAAAAAAAAAAGAAGAGAAAAGACTGGACCCTAAACACTGCCTTTTCCGAAACAAGTCAAGAGGCAATTAAGTTTTAACGAAACATCAAACTGGGTCTTGTTTTCGAGCGATTTCATTCCTTTGGTTGAAATAATCCTGAGAGAAAAAAAAGGTAAAAACAAAAAAAAAAGGGGGAAAAATGCAAGCTGACTAAACCTTCAACAAATGCCTTGTGAGAGCGTTGCCTGTGCGTTGTAGCGTGTCAAAATGCTGTGTGTGTGTGTGCGTGTGTGTGTAGTTTTTTTCAGTGTTTGTGAATTTCAGAAGGAATTTTTATGTTTTTTTCTTAGCATATATTGATTTTACGGATATCGAGTCTTTAATCTGTTTATCTATTTTTTTTTTTATCGTGGTATTCCAAAGATTCATGGAGCTTTGGGGTGTTTTGTCGAGCATTTAAGATTGTTTTTGCTATGGAAAGATGATCAATATGGTTTTCTTTTACTTTTTTTTACATTATCTTTAGTTTCTTTAGTTTTCTTAACCTTCGTGTATTTTAGAAAGAATTGCAGTGATTTAGGTGTTTAGTTCAGTATTTATTGTTGTTTTTGCTATGGTTGTGTGTATTTTTACGTGCTTTTTTTATATTGACTCCATAGAATATATAGTTTTCGTTTTTATGTATAACAGAAGGAATATTTGATTTCCTGGAGCGTTTAGTTCAATATTTACTGAAGCTTTAATATGGAAAAATTATCAATATGTTTTTTTCATGGCGTTTATTGATGCTTTGCCGGTGAGAAAGAAAAATTAACATGCTATTTTTTTTATGTTGACTAGTTTATTCAGCATATTTTTGGTGTTTGTGTATTTTAGAAGGATTTTGGGATTTTTTTGGGGTGTTTAGCTGAAAATATTATGATGTGTTGCTCTGATAGAAAGATAATTTTTTTTTTTTATGGCGAGTCTCACGAGTGTCACAAGGTTGCATCATTGTAAGCATGTGTCACCGAGGATTTCCGGGGTTTTATGTTCTCTTTATGCATTCATTGGAGCATTAACTGACGCTCTCCTCCCTTTGACAAAATTACCAGTGTGTGTTTTGATGCCGCGTTCAAATCAGTTCAAAAGATTTTACCATTTTACAGTTCGTTTCCGGAAAAAGATTTACAAGTTTTCATATCATTTTTTTCCATCTTTTTTTTTTTTTTTTTTTTTTTTTTGTGTGTGTGTGTGTGTGTGTGTGTGTGTGTGTGTTATGCATTTATCACAGCATTACAGTAATTGACACACGGACACGGCTGAGAGTTACCAATGCCTGAAATGATAAGCCAAAACACACCAGCACACTTTTTAGCATTTTTCCACCGAGCTAAATTCTTTTACAACAACACGTAAACACAACTCCCTTATGTGTTTTTTTTTGTGTTATTTCCCAGCCACACGTCATCATTACAAACACAGAATTACCTCCCGACATCCGCTAAAGACCCCGGCGGAGGATTATCTTGTGTGAGGCTAAATCCAACCTCCATAAGACCTAATCCCTTGCAGATACTCCCGCCCGTACATAATAGCGGCCAAAACAAAGGGGTCGGAACGCATTCATAGCAGGATCATGAAGAAAAAAGAAAAAAAAAACAGAAAAGGCCACGGTTGTAATGACGCCCGGCATGGTGCTGAGTCTCGCAGCAGCGGCCGGCAAGTGAAGGAGTTCTGGGAAGAGACAGAAAGGCTAACTGATGGGGTATTTAGAGACACTGATAGGCAGAGGAGATGGATCAATATATTGGTAGTTGGTGGCACAGACAGACAGACTAAAGGGCAAGGAAACGAGCATTCGGAAAGGTCCTTTGAAAATACTAGGGTAAGACTGTGGTATTTATGTGTGGTCATAGAAAGGTAGAAGGAAAGGTGGTAGGAGATAGATATATAGGTGAACAAAGGGACAGACAGACAGACAGACAGACAGGCGGGCAGACAGACAGGCGGGCAGAGCAAGGGTGGAAAGAAACGGATAGACATAGATAGACAGACAGACAAGTAGGTAAAGAAACAGACAAAGAATGAAAACAAAACAAAGACAAAGATATGTACACACAAACAGAACATTTCAGAGAGAGAGAGAGAGAGAGAGAGAGAGAGAGAGAGAGAGAGAGAGAGAGAGAGAGAGAGAGAGGAGAGAGAGAGAGAGAGAGAGAGGTCCCTATTTCTGAGCCAAGACCCCAAGAAGGAAAGAAAACCTTGGGACAATTAAACCAAGAAAGTGTAGTATTTAAATCACCAGTAAAGGCCGAAGTTCAAACAGTGAGCCCTTAATAACACCGAGTATAACAGGTGAGAGGGAGAGAGGGAGAGGGAGAGGGGGAGAGGGAGAGAGGGAGAGAGGGAGGGAAAGTTGACACAGGTAAGCCATTAGCGTGAACTACGTGCGGCGTGGCTTAATTGGTTTGTACAGGGCTTGTGTTACCTGGCGGGGTGTCGGCCAAACTGCGTGCCTGAGTTACCAACCCTCAACTGCACGGCTGAGGTAGACAGGGAGCTAAGACGACTCAGTGCAAAGTGCGGGAAAGGTAGAAGGGTGTGATGTATTCCTTACGAGAGGAGAGAGATGGTGTCCTAAAAGAAAGCAGGTTGTACAGAGGAGGCGAAGTATTTCTTACGAGCGGAGATACAAGGGTTAAAAGAGGCGTAGGAGAGAAAGATCAGGTTTTAGAGATTTTAAGTAAAGAGTGACCGAAAAGATAGGAGGGGTTGCAAAATATTCCTTACTAAAAAGAGGTACAAGCATTTAAATTCAAATACTTTACAGTGGCGTAGATTAAGAGAGATCAGGTCCTGAGAATTACAATATTAGTACAGAGGAATGGCCAGAAAGATACAAGAGATACGAGGAATTCTTTACAGGAGACACAAGCTTTTAGATTTTTCATAGAGACGCGCATATTAAAATAGAGATCTAGTGGAGGCATTCAAGTAACATAGACTAATATAGAGAAGTTAGGTCAGATTACATGTAAATATTAATATTAATGTTAACAGACTTATTAGAAGAAAAGAAAGAGTACAAATGACTCCCCTTGCCCCTTTAACCTCTAAGGGGAGTTCGTCTGAAGAACTCCACCTGGCAGCCACGTGGGTCACCTGGATCCCTAAAGGTCAGGTGAGGTGCTTGATTTACCTGGAAAAACCCGGACAGCAGAAGAAGGCATCAGCTCGTTAATATTCGACAGGTGATCTTGTTACCTGGACGACCACGCGACTTTCCCCTCCAGGTATTGGAAGGTGAGACCAGGTGAAAACAGGGGGGGAAAAAAGAAAGGGAAAAAAAAGAAAAGGTGAGAAAAAGATATAAGAAAAATGAATATAAAAAAAAGATGAAAAGATTGAAGGAATAGGTTAAAAAGACGAAAACAGGTAAAATAATAGAAAAAAAGAGATGTAGAGAAGAAAAAACAAGGATTTAAAAGATAAATACCTGTAAAATAAGAAAAGACTGGAGATTGAGGTTAGGCAGGTGAGAACAGGTAAAAAAGAAAGAGAGGAAAAAGAAGAGGAGGATATAAAAGAAAGTAACTGGTAAAAGATGGAAAGGATTGAAGGAGATAGAAAGAAACGAGAGCCAAGACAAGAGAGAACAGGTTAAAAAAAAAAATAGGAAAGAAAAGGTGAAGAGAAAAACTATAAAGGAAAAATATCTGGAAAAAAAATGGAAGAATTAAAGAAGAGAGAATGAAATAAAGAGGCACGTGAAAATAAAAGAAAAAGGCGAGAACGGTAAAAAAAAACGAAAATAGAAAAACGAGAGAAAAATAAACGGATGGAAGAACTGAAGGAGATACAATGAAATAAGAGACGTGATAATAAAAGATGAAAATGAGAAACACGAGGAAAAAAAAAAAGAAACTGAAAAGTACCAAAGAAAGATAAAAAGGAAGAAAATACAATGAAAAGACATATGAAAAAGGAAATATAGAAGAAACATGGAATACGAAAGAAAGATAAAGGAAAGATGATGAAAACTAAGAAAGGAAGGAAGTAAATAAAGATAAGTGAGAGAAATAAAGGAAGAAGGGCGAGAATTGAGATGAAAGGGAAGGAGGAAGGGAGGAAGTGAGGGGGGGAGATGTAATGCCGAGAGGAGGATGAAAGGGAGATGAGTGTGTGGTGGGAGATGAGACGAATGAAGGGAAGATAAGAAGAGGAGAGAAAGGTGAGGGGAAGGTTAGAGATGAAAAGAAGAGAGTTGAGATGATAAGAAAAGAGAGAAGGGTGAAAGAGAGAACAGATGATGCATAAGAAAGAGAGGGAGAGGAGAGATAGATGATGAAGGAGAGGAGAGAAGGAGAGAGAGAACAGATGTGAGAAAACAAGAATAAGACAGAAAGAGAGAGAGGAAGAAATAAGAGGAAGAATCAAGGATAAAACATGATATACGGCCGAAACAGAAGAGAGAGAGAGAGAAGGGGAATATAGAGGGAGAGGGAGAGAGATGGAGAGGGAGAGCGCTTGTTAGCTAAGTGTCAACAGGCCATTAAGAGAGAGGTAAACAAACTATAAACACACATGTCGCGGTCTCCTCTACACACCTGCCCACTACACCTGTCCTGCCATTGTGTGTTGCGCCTTACACTCATTACAAGCCATCACCGCCTTGCCACATCTGTCAATACTCTCTCTCTCTCTCTCTCTCTCTCTCTCTCTCTCTCTCTCTCTCTCTCTCTCTCTCTCTCTATCCTCCCTTCCCATCATATCGTATCTAGACCATTATGCCCATCTTCTCTTCCTCCTCCTCCTCCTCCTTCTCCTCCTCCTCCTCCTCCTTCTCCTCCTTCTCTTCCCCCTCCTCCTCCTCCTCCTTCCATCACTCTCGTTTCCCCGTTTCCTATTTCCTGTCGACTTCTTGCTCTCATCCACAAAAGTCTGTCTCTCTCTCTCTCTCTCTCTCTCTCTCTCTCTCTCTCTCTCTCTCTCTCTCTCTCTCTCTCTCTCTCTCTCTTGATGTTATTTATAAGATATATTTTTTTTCTTTTCTTTATTTTCCTTTCTTTAATCCATTTATTTTTCACTATTTTCTTAGAATTTATTAAGGGAATTGCTGACTTACTGGGTAGGCTTATTGTTTACGCACTCTGCAGCTGCCTAGGCCTCCTCCTCCTCGTTAGGCCTAAGCTCTTGTATTTGCAAGGAGGAAGGAGGGAGGAAAGAGGGAGGAAAGTGGGAGGGAAGATGAAGAATCAGTCACCAGGGAGGAGGGAAAGATTGTAAATAAGTAGGGAGGTCTCTCTCTCTCTCTCTCTCTCTCTCGTCTCTCTCTCTCTCTCTCTCTCTCTCTCTCTCTCTCTTGGTGTCTTCTGGTGTGTGCCTCATCGGTTGTCTTCCTTTTTTTCCTTGTTTTCCTCATTTTTTCCTCTTCATCTCTTACAAAATGTTTCTCTTGTATCCTTTTTTTTGGTATTATATTTTTCTTTAATATTTTTCTTCTTCTTTTTTTTTTGTCGTTGATATGTCCTTTTCCTATTCTTCCATTCTTCCCTTTTTTTTATTCTCCTCCTCCTTCTTCCTCCTTTTCTTCCTCCTGTCGCTGCGTTTTCTTCCTTAAATTTCTTCTTTGCTTTGCTACATCCCTACTTTCCTCTCTGTCCCCTTCCTCCTCCTCCTCCTCCTCCTTCTCCTCCTCCTCCTTGTCTTCCTTCTCTTCTTCCTTCTATCGTTGCGTTTCCTTCCTAAATTTCTCATCTCCCTTTTTACATCGCCAGCTTACTCTTTTGTCTTTCTCCTCCTCCTCCTCCTCGTCCTTGTCTTCCTTCTCTTCTTCCTTCTATCGTTGCGTTTCCGTCCCAAATTTCTCATCTCCCTTGTTACATCGCCAGCTTACTCTTTTGTCCTCCTCCTCCTGCTCCTTCTACGAGGCATCCCACACACCTGTGCCCCTGGCGGCTCTCACATGGTTTCCTCGCACCCTCTCTTCGTGCCTCTCAACGTGGCTACCTTGTCTTCATTAATTAGGTGAGTGTGCAGGTACTGAGCAACAACGGAGTCTGCGGGACAAGGCGGCGCTGCTCCCAAGGCTTCGCTGAGTGCCTGGAGACGACAGCTAGTCCTGGTCCAAGTTCCCAGGCATGATATACTATGGGGCTCTTGTTTAGTGAGCTGAGGAGGAGCCTGGAGGTGGAGACTGAATGGAGGGAGCTTGGTGGAGGCTAGATGGAGGGTCTCGGAGGTGCAAGCTGGATGGAGGTGGCTGGGTGGAGGCTAGGTAGTGAGAAAGGGAAAGGCGAAGGGAGTGGGCCCGAATCGTCGTTCTTTAGTGCCTAGGAATGTTTGGGTGCGCTGGGAGTTCCCTGCAAGAAGACCGGAGGGGAGACTGACGGCCAGGGCGGTGTGTGGAGGACATGATGAGGAATACAAGAGATAGTTTATGACCTGAGAAAAAAAATGTTGAAGACTCGTATGCCGTCTAACCCGAGATAGATAAATAGCCAAGATTAGTCAGTCAGCCAGCCATATATATAGGTAAACAGATACCTAGGCAGCCATACGGAAATCAAAATATACAGCCAGCCAGCCAGCCAGACAGCTAGGCAGCCATACAGACAAACATGCATCCAGCTAGACAGACAAACAACCACGCAGACATCCAGGACACTCAAACACACACCAGATAATACAGCCAGCTAGCCAGGACAGCCATTTAGACAGTTAGCCAACCAGACAAATAAGTCAAACAGACATAGACAGAGAGCCAGACAGACGGAAAACCTCACAGCTTGCCAGAGAACCATCTACACATTCCCCCAGCCAGCCAGACAGCCGTAGACAGACTGACAGACAGACAGGCAGCCGCTAGCAACAATATGCTTAATCTTACTGTCGTTCCCCCATCGTCCTAAAAAGAAAAAAAAAAAAAAAGAGAGGCACAAGGATACAAGATAAATTCCAAAATGTTACGTTCAAAAGTGGCTGGAATTCGTTCACACTCCTTGA
>NC_087188.1:11013734-11033734 GCF_035594125.1 Scylla paramamosain
AAGCCTTCACTGTCTGTCTCTAATTCTTGTAAGTACTACTATTACTACTACTACTGTTACTACTACTACTACATGCACGCCCTCCCACCCCAATTCCAACGCCCACGCCGAACAAATCACGCGATTATAAGGAAAGATTGCAGTAGTCTAACAATATTCCTGTCTTCCAAGCACTACTACTATTACTACTACAACTACTACTACTACTAAAACTACTACTACTACTACTACTACTACTACTACTACTATGCTTTCCACGCTACGCAAACAGCACCCTTGTAATGATAGATAAACAAAACCGTATACACACACACACACACACACACACACACACACACACATACACACCTGCTCTCCACCCCCAACAAGCACACCTGCTCCCCCAGCGCACACACCACCTGAAAAGCAGCTAATCCGATTACAACAAAGCGGCGGGCGAGTCAAGCGGCGTGATTATGTTGATAATTTACGTGGAAAACATAATTGGAGTCTCCCCTAGCGGTCAGCAGGAGCACGCCAGCCAGCCAGCACACAGCCTCTTATGACATTATGCGCGGAATTAACCAAACGACCACCTGTGCTATGTATCCTGTTAATATAAAGAGTTTACTGTGCCCTGTGATACGTCCCGCTGCTTATTATGCTTGCAATTCCCACCATGTCTCTGTGTCATTATGTGTTCTGTTAATATAAAGAGTCTAGTGTCCTGTAATACGTCCCCTTCTCTTTATGTGTCATGTTGCCTTAATAGTTTGTAATTTCCATCATGTCTCTCTGTGTCATAATGTATCCACTTAATATTAGCAGTTTAGAGTAGCTATGTTATGTCTCTATTTTTGTTATACATCCTCTTAGTTTAAGTGACTTACAGTGTCCTTTAATCTAATCTAGTCCTACAGTTGTGGTAGCTCAGGTAGTTCATCGTGCCTTTGATGTGTCCCGTGCCTTTATGTATCTTGTTTGCACTGTCGTGAATTATTAGAAGCTTAGATGAAATTATACAAATTGGAATATGAGGAAAGAGTGAGAGGAGGATAACTGAGGTAGAGACACTTGATGGTACACGCCATACAAACTTAACATTCACCTTTTACTTCACCGCAACATTACTCTAACCCAAACTGAGCAAGACCACAAGTAACATCATCAAGAGTCACATTAAACATTACGTAAGCATCAATAAAACTCGACACTTTCCTCGTTTTTTTTTCTTTTCACCAGATTGCACAAAACAGACCAAACACGCGTCACATCACCGAGACTCGTATAAGCATTACCTAAACATCAACAAAACTTTACAGTCTTTCCTTGTTACTTCACAACGCTGCTCAGAACAAACGAGGGGAAAAAAAAAAAAACGATACAAACAGCAATAAAAAACCGAACATTATGTAACCTCTCATTTCACTATAACATTACTCACACCAAACCAGAAAAAAAAAGCAACTCACATCAACGAGATTCATATAAAAACATCAGGTAAACATCAATAAAAGTCGCCATTCTTTCGTTACTCACCATGACATTGCTTAAAACAAACGAGGAACGAAACACACACACACACACACACACACACACACACACACATACACACACACACACACACAACAAGAAGTCAGATGAACGTCAAAAATGTCTTAATAAAGAATGTGAGCGAATATTTATGAATGATATGTATCTTGCGTGTAATAAACAATCCGTGGCTCATGCAAGGCGCCCCCACAAGCCACAAGCCACAAGCCACAAGCCAAAGCCACAGACAAACCAGCCATACTACGTGTTACATTTGGGATATAAAGGAAATGTAATTGTTATTGTGTTTATCTTGCTATTTATGGAGTATTTTTGGTGGTGTTTAATGGCGTGTAATATGCATGAGAGAGAGAGAGAGAGAGAGAGAGAGAGAGAGAGAGAGAGAGAGAGAGAGAGAGAGAGAGAGAGAGAGAGAGAGAGAGAGAGAGAGAGAGAGAATGTGTTCCATGCGCGCGCACACACATCCACACACACACACACACACACACCCCACACACACACACCATAGTATATTGACGTTTTTCGTATTTATCTTAAGAATTCACAAAGAAAAACATCGAGAATATTACTCTACAATGGCAGCAGTGAGTAGTAGTAGTAGTAGTAGTAGTAGTAGAGTGTATACTACTAATGCTACACTATCGACCCATCTCATTACTACTCTCTCCCTCGCTTCCTACTCTTCCTAACCCGGAAAAAAAATGAGAGAAAAAAAAAACTCCTTGCCCATCTTTTCACCACTACGCTATCACAACCTTCCTCTTCTTTCACACACCCGCTTCTTTTCTTTTTTTTTTCTACTCACTCCCACAAAAACTACTGTTCTCTGACTATCATCTACATCTACATCATTATTCCTATTTATTGCAAGTCTATCTTCTTTTTTACTACTACATTATCATCATTTACCCTTATCCTTCATTTTCACAGCTATTATTAATCTTTCTATCTTCTTCCCTTCTTTGTTTTCTATCTACATCATAACAACTGCCTATCTTCTTTTCCCTATTCAATTTTTTCTTTCTCAAATAATCATTGTTCCCTCTCTATCTCTCTATCTATCCTTTTATCACCACCCATTCCTATTCTTCATTTATTTCCATAGCCATGAATTTATTCCCTCCCTGTCTTTATCCTTTTCTATAATATATATCATCACAACTGCCTTTCTATCTTCTCCTCCCTCTCCTCTTCTTTCCTGAATTATCACGGGTTTCTCTCTGTCTCTCTCTCTCTCTTCTTCCTTTACCGCCATATCACTGTTAGCTATCTTCTCTTCCCTTCATTCTCCTCCCCTCTCCATTTTGCAGACAGGCCTTGCAATGACAGCCACATAAATACAATAGATAGAGCTAGGTAATATTAAGTTCATGCTTGTGTTGTAAAAGTTAAAAAATATGTGTCTGGTTATGACGAGGAAAAATAATGTTTACTTCGCATGTCATGAATTGCTCCCTCTCTCTCTCTCTCTCTCTCTCTCTCTCTCTCTCTCTCTCTCTCTCTTGGCTGTTTATGTACCCAAGTTTATCTGCCCCACACTTGTTGGCTGGCTTATATTCATGTGTTCTCGTTGTAAGCTGCTCGGGGCGTGAACAAGACCACCACTGCATGCACCAATAGCCGCCCAGCTCTATTCCCTCAATGGACTACCAAATGCTGCCCACATCCCAAACTTTTCCCGCAAGGTTTGGCGCGAGAACCCCTTTTATTTTGTACTGTGGCTAAACTAATGCTTGGTCTCTGTCTGCGTCTGGTGTTTATGTGTGTGTGTGTGTGTGTGTGTGTGTGTGTGTGTGTGTGTGTGTGTGTGTGTGTGTGTGTGCGTGTGTGTGTGTGTGTGTGTGTGTGTGTTGTCTCTGTCTTTGTTTTCTGACTATGTTTCTGTTTTCTCATTTTTTTCTTTGCCTCTTCCTGTTTTTGTCTTTTTCTGTGTTTTTGCTTGTGTTTGTCTCTTCCCTTGCCTTTTTTTTTTTTGTGGCGCTCTTTCTGTCTTTCTGTTTTCGTTTGTGTCTAACAGGCTCTCTCTCTCTCTCTCTCTCTCTCTCTCTCTCTCTCTCTCTCTCTCTCTCTCTCTCTCCTCTCTCTCTCTCTCTCTCTCTCGTCGTCTGTCTAGCGGTCTGCCTCTATTTCTGTCTATTTCTCGTTTTCCTTTCTTTTTGTCCATGTTTATTAACTTTCTCGTTCTCTGTCTCTTTCTGTCTCTCTGTCAGGCAGCCTCACTGTCTCTCCCTCA
Source organism: Scylla paramamosain (assembly GCF_035594125.1). Taxonomy (NCBI): domain Eukaryota; kingdom Metazoa; phylum Arthropoda; class Malacostraca; order Decapoda; family Portunidae; genus Scylla; species Scylla paramamosain. The sequence continues at coordinate 11,017,501 of NC_087188.1, forward strand.
CTCAAACACTCTCGCACGCCATTAACAAGTCAATAGACCTACACATTGTACTACCTACACACACACACACACACCATCGCCTGCCACTACTATTCATAGCCGCTATTTGTATCCAGGGACCGCTAGACCACTGTTAATTATTAGAGCGAAGAGGCGCGGCCAGCGAGGACGTGGCGCCGGGTCTCTGAGTTCCCCACCTTGCCTCTGTTCAAATTCACCGCGGCGTCGTAGTGAAATTACCTTACTGATTGGACGAACCGCGTGAAGATAGGGCCACTGTACTGCCTCCCTATCACTCTCTCTCTCTCTCTCTCTCTCTCTCTCTCTCTCTCTCTCTCTCTCTCTCTCTCTCTCTCTCTCTCCTTTTGCTTTTGACCTCGCAGCAGATATCGAAAAAATAATGCATATGTATGTATGAGAGAGAGAGAGAGAGAGAGAGAGAGAGAGAGAGAGAGAGAGAGAGAGAGAGAGAGAGAGAGAGAGAGAGAGAGAGAGAGAGAGAGAGAGAGAGAGAGAGAGAGAGAGAAATATACGAGAAAACTGAGTAAGTCAAAGCGAGCAGAGTAGCCTTTCTGGAAAAAAAAAAGAATAAAAAAGTGAAAAGATAAAGGAAATGAAAACAAGACAAACAAACATCGCATCCAAACACAAACAAATTAACAAAATGTGGATAAAGAAAAAGAAAACGAATAAAAAAAAAAAACAGAAAACGGAGTGAGAGATGAGCACTTGCAGTTAAAGAAGTCCAAAGGAAAAGGTGCAGCGGAGGGGATCAGAGAGAGAGGAAGAGGAGTATTAAATAGTCTGTGAGGCGGCGGGGAATCAGAGTGTCTGGGAAAATAGCGCAGCGAGGAACGAAAGGATGTGGAAGGAGACATCTGGTGTGAAAAAAGGGAATGAGAGCTTGGTGGAAGACCTTGAGGCTTAGGAAGAAAACGGGAGAGAGGACTTCAAGGGGGAGCTTACTTATTCTTTTGTCTCTCCTTTTTTTTTTTTTAAGTTAGGCTTTCATATTTCAGTTATTGTTACTTTTTAATGTTGTTTGAAGCTCGTAAAGAAAACGGTGGAGGACTTCAAGGGGGAGTTTGCTTATTCTTTTCTCTCTTTTTTTAGTTTGATTTTTATATTCGTGTTATTATTATGCATATTTTTTTTTTATTTTGTTTACAGAGTGTAAAGAAAACTGAAAAGAATTCAAGGAAAGCTTAGTTATTTTTCCTCTTTTATTTCAATGTTGAGTTTTACACTTCTAAGCTGTTATTTTTACTAGTTTCTTTTAATGTTACGCTTGGGAACGTGTCAGGGTGAAGCTTGCAGGCTATAGAGAAAATGAAGTGAAGGTTTTTAAGCGGCGCTAAAAAATAGATGGTTTTATTTGAAGTTTCTCTTGAAAAGATTGTTATTTTTTTTTCGTATGTTGTTATTATCATGTTAATTTTCTCTTTGTTTTTTTTAGTATTCCATGGCGCTCTCTCTCTCTCTCTCTCTCTCTCTCTCTCTCTCTCTCTCTCTCTCTCTCTCTCTCTCTCTCTCATTACCACTATCTTTATAAGACTAAAGAATAAAAACCATCATTCATATTCCTCTCCACCCTTCCACCTCATCACCACTTCCATCTCTCCACCCTTCCACCTCACCACTCGTCATCTGCTCCCGCCAGCTGCTCCACACTCGCACACTCGCACACTCACATCCACTCCCCCTGATCCCACTTCCTCCTGTTCTAGTGTCCCATGGATGCTATTTCGTCACGCTAACCACGCTCTAATATCAGGCCAGACTGAACTATACCATAAACCCCATTAAGCGCATAGAGAGCAGCGTAATAGTGGAAGTGTTAGGGAATGCAAGGCTGGGGAGCAATTGGAGTGTAGGAAGCGAAGGTCACTGCTCTCAAAATCAGCGTCTTGCATCCAGTGCTTTTGGCAAACTGTACGGAAGGTTTGTGTGGTTTTCAAGGGTGTTTTTTGTGATTCTAGTGATAGTTTAATGAGGGTTTTACGTGATCATAGGTGTTTTTATGAGTGTTTTGGTAGTTTGATGTAAATGCTAGAAATTCAACAGGTTTAAATGGATGTTACTGTGATTTTAAGGCGTTTTGTTTTGATTTGTAGTGGTATTTTAACGGGAATTCTACATCACTGAGAGATGGCGATAGCTCCACAAATAGCGTACATCTTTAATTACCTATAGTGGAAATGACTTTGGTTTTTGAAGTGTTTTTTCTGCTTCTAGTGGTAGTTTAACGAGGGTTCTACATGATCAAAGCGTGTTTTTATGAATGTAGTGGAAGTTTCATTAAAAATCTACATCTTTAATCACCTTTTGAGGAAATTATTGTTGTTTCCAGGCGTGTGTGAGAAAGAGTGCGCATTTTTTGTTATTCTGCTAATAGTGAACAAGAATTCCACACCATCAACGAAAAAATGTGAGCACGAGAACCCGACTGATCATCCAAGTGACCTCTGAAAATAGTTCTTATGGGAGTTAAAAGCGTTTCAGAATACGGTTCAGGATATTAGAGAGGCGAAGGAAGAGAAGGGAGGCTGGGAAACGTGGTCTCTTCGTGATGTAAATTATGCCTGGTCTGAAGGGAGAGCGAGGCAAAGGGCAGGGAGCATTTATTGATGGAAGGGAGGAGCATGGAAAAGGCTTACGTGGAGCACACACAAAGGAACACAAATGAATAACTATTTTTTTCTTTTTTCCCTTTATCTAATTCTAATCAAGAAATAAGAGAATAAGAAATATGATATGAAAGAGAGAGAGAGAGAGAGAGAGAGAGAGAGAGAGAGAGAGAGAGAGAGAGAGAGAGAGAGAGAGAGAGAGAGAGAGAGAGAGATACTTGCTCACTTCTAATTTTTTATCTCTGGTCTGTATATATCAATAATTTTTCTCACTCCGAGTACCGTTTTCCTTCAAATGTAATCCTCGTTTTCTATGGTAAATGGGAACTAAACTAATTTTTTGAAATTTGAAAGTAAACCTAATTTATCCATTTTATACGTAAACTAAACAAAATAAACCACTACGGAATAGAAAGTTAATTAATTTGCATTTATTGAAATCATCCCTACGTGCAACAAATATTATTCATGAAAGTGATTGATAAATGAAAGTGAAGTAATTAATTCATATACATTTTTCAAACCATAGAAGTGAACATGGACGTAACGTGTGTGTGTGTGTGTGTGTGTTTGAGTGTGTATATGTGTGTGTGTATGTGTGTGTGGGTGTAAAACGGACACGAAACTTTAGTTCAGCCGATACAAAAATAAAACTGACACAAATAAAACTGATAATACCCACAGAAAGTTTTGAAATTACCATATACGACTTATTTAAAACTCTCTCTCTCTCTCTCTCTCTCTCTCTCTCTCTCTCTCTCTCTCTCTCTCTCTCTCTCTCTCTCTCTCTCTCTCACAAGGCCACAGACAAGCAAAGGCTGCATTATTGATGAACGTGGCGGTGTGTGTACTCCCCCCCAAGTCCAGACACACACTGGGGCAAGTAATGTGTGTACCTTGCTTATATCCCTCACGTCTCTCTGTGTCCATTCCACAAGTGAGCTTACACCTGTCCTTCTCTGCCTGTCCGCCGTGATCCCGCACCAGCTTATGAGTCTATCTGTCCTCTCCCACTCTCTACCCCCCCTCTCTCTCTCTCTCTCTCTCTCTCTCTCTCACTACACACATACACAAACATAAAGGATAATTATCTATTTTTTTTCATGAGTAGATATACACGAAAGGTATTAATGATGCATACATATACAGATTGAGGTATACACATATATAAAGAGATATTGCAATGTATTTAAGTGTTCTCAAGTACAAGCTGAGATACCTTTAATTGACAGAGAGCTAGAAATACAAAATATCAATTAATTTATCTATTTTTTTTTCTCAGTGGTATATATCTTAACTTGGCATCATATAACATAACTACTTATTTATGTATCTCTCCATCAGTCTATCTATTTTCAATCTTTTACCTGCTTTATCTAATTAGAAAATAGATTAGTATTTATCTACCTGTTTATCTATTCATCTATTTAATCTCCCTCATCTAACTCAAGATAGTTTAGAATAATTATTTATCTAACTATCTCTATCTATCTATCTATCTATCTATCTATCTATCTATCTATCTACCAGGATTTCTCTTTAATCTAATACTGTGTCTACTCACTGAAAACAAATAATCTAAAATACACAAACTTTTCCCCGGACACAAAAATGTTTTAATGATTCCATCCTTCCGTTCACTGCAATATATTATTCCTCCTTCCTCGGATGGAGAAAATATATTCGCTCCCTTATATTTTTTTTATCATAACATTCCACTGTGAAAAAAAGAAAAATACAATAATTTCAAGTCATTGGAATCGAGTTAATTAAGGAAAAAGCTGCGTGGGAGAAAAAGAGGAAAAAAACACTGAATGGTAATATTCTGAATAATTAAACATATACGAGGAAATAAACCTATGAATATGGAGGATGGGAGGATGCATCTATGTATATTTCATTTATTTATTAACATATTTATTTGTACGAGTGAAGGTAAAAAAAAAAAAAATGGAAATGGATTCTCACCTTGAAGAAAACCAGGGAGAGAAAGTGAGCCAGGGGTAAATAAAGTTGTCTCTAAGGCCACGGATATATACAATTAACTCTCTCTCTCTCTCTCTCTCTCTCTCTCTCTCTCTCTCTCTCTCTCTCTCTCTCTCTCTCTCTCAGTCGATACACAGCTGGACGTATCTTCCCTTGTGACACCCTCCTCCTCCTCTTCCTCCTCCTCCTCCTACTCCTCCTCCTCCTCCTCCTCCTCCTCCTCCTCCTCCTTCCTTCCTTCCTTCCTTCCTCCTCCTCTTCCTTCCTTCTTCTTCCTCCTCCTCCTCCTCCTCCTCCTCCTCTACCTGCATCTGCCTTACTACGTATTCCGTTCCTCCTCTTCCTCCTCCTCTTCCTCTTTCGGTACCTCCCTCAAAAGGTTTCCTCCTCGTCCTCCTCTTCCTCTTCCTCCTCCTCCTTCTCTCCCTTCTCACTCTCATTCTTCCTCCTCTTCCTCCCACATGACATACGTTCATGTGGGAGGGGAAGGCAAACTCCTCCTCCTCCTCCTCCTCCTCCTGTTCTTCCTCCTCCTCCTCCTCCTCCTCCTCCTGTTCTTCCTCCTCCTCCTCCTCCTCCTCCTCCTGTTGGCCTCGTATTTCTCCTCCTGTTTTTGCTTCTACCTCTTCCTCTTCCTCCTCCTCCTCCTCCTCCTTCTCCTCCTCCTCCTCCCCACCTCACACACTGACAGTTCAACTCGCCCCTGCCATGAAATATAAATAAGGGTCTTATTTACACGGATTTCACACGCTGTTTTCGACCTTCAGTGTGAGCTTGGGAAGATTCGACAATTTCACACAGCGTACGATGATCTGTGAAACAAATACAGGTAGTGGTGATGGTAGAAGTAGTAATAGTAGTAGAAGTAGTCGTAGTAGTAGTTTTAGTAGTAGTAATAGTAGTAGTAGTCATATTAACGGCATAAATAATGAACACGGAACAACAGTAAGTAAAAAACGATAATAAACTGATACAATAAGAGAGGTACGCTATTTTTCATCTTTTTTTCCCAAACCTCGCGTCGTAGTTTTAGTTAAAATTTGCTACACTTTCCGTGAAGCGAGGCAAGGCGAGCCAAGTAACACATCAAAACACTCCTCGGCGCCAGCGTCCTCAAACGGAATACTAAAACGCTACACATAATCGCCACAGTGCATGCAAACCAAAAACTAAAGGGAAAAAAAAAGAAAAAAAAAAAGACACGTACAAAAAAGTGACGGAAAAATGGGAAGTATACATGCGAAAGTAAAAATAAAAGGGAAGTGAATGACATACGATAATAATTAACTACTTCATTTGCTACTGGAAGGAAAATGGCATGAAAACAGATAGTGAAGCTAGAATACTAAGGAAATGACAACTTGTGAATTATAATGAAACCTAAAGTACAGTGGGATAGAAAAGGCAAAGGCTCCTCCCCACCTATTCCCGTTATCCTAATCCTTCGCCTAATAACAAGATAAGGTAGACAAGGTCCTTATGGTTAGTAATCAGAATAGGAGAAGAAATAAAAGGTACATGAACATAATATAGTAAGGAAAGTTTCAAGAAAGCGTCAAAACTACATTTGGCAGCTTCTTGACTTCAACTTCTCATTCTCATCCAAAAATTTGTCCAAGTTTTATAGATTTAAAATAGAGATAAGAAGAAATTGTCACGCAGAGTAGTAGATGACTGGAATAGACTCAGTAATCAAATTGTTAATGGCGAGTTAGCAGGGAGCTTTCAATGAAGATTAAATAGATCTAAGAATAAAGGTGATAGGTGGATACAGATCTAAGTATTTTATATACAGACTGTCACGTGTAAACCTGGTGGCATGTTACAGCTTCCCTTATGATCTTGTGCTTCTCGTGGTAATTGAACAAAGGAACACCATCAACAGAAAATAACACCCAAGAGAAACTGACTCATCATCTCTGTGGCCTTCGCAATCAGTCCTTATGGGAGAACAAAGTGCTTAAGTTTAGGGTCCATTATTAATTCCCTTTAGTTTAACCCTTTCACTGCTCTGCCTCCATCTCAAGCTTAAATGAATGTCGTGTTTCAAGTTTATACAATAGTTCTCAAGGCAACACTTAGAACAAAAGAAGTGACGGAGGAAATCACTTTTTTTTAATGCCTGTTGTTTTATTTTCGCCAATATAAGTTGAGGGGTCGTCATTGTACAGTGATATAGCACGCTTAAGGGTTCCCTGGCGCACGGGTTGGAATCCTGGCCAGTGTCCGAGGTTAGGAAGGGCATCCACTTGGTGTAACGATTCCCAAATGCCAAAACCAAAGCCTTAACCCTGACAGACTAGAGCAGGTGTTCTTTACCTCTTCAGTACCCGCTATAGTGAGTTGTATGCAGTCTCTCACCCTCTGAACTGCTTACTATCAGGTTACAGAGATTGTATTCTTGTCAAAAAGTTGCCCTTCAATATTTTGTATCCCTTGCAAGAAACACTGCACAGAATGAAATTGATACGAGAACCCTCTGGGAATACTAGGTACCATAGCTTAAAGAACACTAGATTAAGAGAACCAGGCGCAAAACCCAAAACAATAACAACAACAACAACAGCAACATCAACAACAACAACAACAACAACAACAACAAATAGTCAAAGGTTGAATGAAATATTAAGTGCCACATGGTCATTAGCAGATAAAAGGTTGAGGTGAGGTGATTGAGTCTCCCTCCGGCACAGTACTCCAGTCAGATCTGCCGGAGTGTGTTGGCGTGTGTTTTATGGCGTGTGTTAAATCAGCGCGCCAATGGTCTCCTGTTTTATGGCTCGGAAAATCGATATATGATTGGCTTTGAGAGGACATAAAAATGGGTATAACAAGTGCACCTTCTGGTCTCTCTCTCTCTCTCTCTCTCTCTCTCTCTCTCTCTCTCTCTCTCTCTCTCTCTCTTTAACTACAAATCACGTCCAAATTAAGATAGGTGGATATAGGTAGGCATGTTTTATTCACTCATACACACACACACACACACACACACACACTCTCTCTCTCTCTCTCTCTCTCTCTCTCTCTCTCTCTCTCTCTCTCTAGTCTGGCTTCGTACCCAAGGAAGAGAAGGGAAAGAGGGAAAGACAAAGGAAGATCATGATGAAAGGAGAGGGAGGAAGGCAAGAATGACAGAAGGAGGGAAGAAGAGAAGGATGGAAGGAGGGGATGAATTAATGAGGGAAGGAAGCAAGAAAAGGAAGGAAGAAAGGAAGGTAGGAAGGAGAGGACAGATGAAAGGAAGGAAGAAAATAAGAAAAAAAGTAATGAGACGAGGAGGAAAATGGAGAAAGAGCGAATGATTGGTTAAGTGAATGAAGGAAGGAAGGAAGGGAGGAAAAAATGAATGAAGGAACGAAGGAAAGAAGAAAACGAATAAAGGTAAAAAAAATAAAAAAAACAAGAATGAATAATGAACAAGAAAAAAAAAAGACGAAAACATATGAACGACAAATCAAAAAGCAACCGAAGAGAACACAAAACGAAGAAGAGAAAAAAAAGTAATACCAACACGAGGAAAGAATAAATAAAGAACCACCAAAAGAAAGAAAAAAAAAACACAAAACACACGCACGATAGGAAAAAAATAATGAAAAGTCTAAAACAACGATAAAATAAAGAACCAAAAGCAAAGCAAAAAAAAAAAGAGATGCACGAAGGAAAATAAAAAAAAATACTGAAAAAAAAAAGATATTGTGGCTCGCTATTCTTAACTATTCTTAAAGGAACGACACCAATGACGCCTCCAATGTGCCACTAAAGAAAATAAATCTAAAGGGGCACAAATTTTCAACCTGCAGTGGGTCATCATTCACCTGCCGAGGAGAAATTTACCTGTCGATGACAATAATCAAAGTTAAAGGAAGAGGAGGAGGAGGAAGAGGACAAGGACGAGGAGGAGGGGAGGAGGAGGAGGAGGAGGGAGAAGAATAGGAACAAGAGCAAGAATAAGAACATAAAAAAGAACAGGAACAAAATTAAGAACAAGAACCAGAAGAACAAAAAGGAAAGCAAGAACAAAAACAAACACGAGAACAAGAAGGACAAGAACAAAGACAAAAAACAAGAAAAATAGAAACTAGAACTAGAATTTGAAGAACAAGAATAAAAACAAAAACAAGAAGAACAACAAAACTACTACTACTACTACTACTACTACTACTATTAAGAAACAAGGAATATAAGGAAGAATAAGAGAAAGTGAAGGATGGAGTGTGAAAGGAAAGTAATAAAGAAAGGAAAGATAAAAGAGGAAAGGGAAGAGGAATAATTGAGATGGGAATGACAAGGGGAAAGAGGAAGAAAGATTGAGGGAAGGAAGGAAGGTAACGAAAAGAAAAAAAAAAGGCATCGCAAAGAAAGGGAAGAAATAGGGATGACGGATGAAGGAGAGGGGAGAAGGAGGAAAAGGTAAGGGAAGGAGTAGGAAGGGGAGGAATAATCATAAAAACAAGAACATAATGGGAGAGGAAAGATCAAGGTAGAGGAGTGAGGGAGAAAAGGAAAAGAAAGAAGTAAGAAATGAAGGAAGAAGAAGAAAAGGAATTAGGGAAGAAAGGAAGAAAGTAAAGTAAAAAAATAATATGAAGGTAAGAAAAAAATAACGAATAACAGAAGGAAAAAGGGCGAAGGTGGAAAAGGAAAATGAAAAGGTGTAATTGAGAGAAATGAGGGAGGAAAATAATGAAAAGGAAAGAAAGAAAGAAATTAGGTGCGGATGAAAGAGGAAAGGAGAAAAACAAAAAAAGAAGGGTAAAAAGAAATGAAGGAGGGAAGAAAAGAGTAAGTCAGGGAAAGGAGGAAAGAAGGAAAACAATGAGAAGGAAATAAAGTAAAAGAGAATAGATGTAGAGGAGATAGGAAATATAGAAAAAGGAAAGGAGAAAGTTAGGGAAAGGAGGGAGAAAGAAAAAGAATGAGAAGGAAAGGAGGGGGAAGGAGAACAAAAAAAATATATACGCCTGTCTTGCTTTTCATCAGACTCCATCAAGTCTGTTGGTCACTTCCAGCCATCTGTCAGCAAGTGAACAGCGGCTAGCAGGCCCAGCACGCGATGAGGAAGAGGAGGAGGAGGAGGAAGAGCACCTATAAATACAAAGGAAGGAGGAGTGAAGATATAAAACAGCATGAGGTAAGGAGGGAGAGGTGAGAAGGTGAATAAAACTTAGAACAATAGATGGAAGACTTAGATGGTCTGACATAATGGAACAAAGAGAGGATACGGAAAGGAAGACGAGTGAGTAGTGGTGGTGGTGGTGGTGATTGTAGTGGTGGGCAAAATTATTACAAGAGGATTCATTTTTCACTCTCTTTTTTAAATCAGGACAAAAGAAAAAAGGAAACATACTTAAGTCGTAAAGAAGGTAGAAATATTGGCCACTTTGTGTAACCACCGACACACACACACACACACACACACACACACACACACACAAAGAACTTCAGATGATTCCTGTCTCTTTGTCTGTCTGTCTGTCTGTCTGTTGTTGCCTGCATTCAAATGACGAAGAAAAAGAAAATAGTAGGAAAGGAAGGAAAATTGAGAAAAAGGAAAGAAAAGGAAAGATAATGAGAGGGAAAGAATGATGAACCTACACACACACACACACACATACACACACACACAGGTCAGGCAGGCATTGAACAGAGAGCAAACAGCCGCAGCGGTCGATCAGGCAGGAGTGTCAGAGGCGTAAATGGCACAAACACGAAGGAATATCACGGTACACGTAAAATATTTCTTTCATTGACCTGAAGACTGAGAGGGCGCCAGGTTGACTGAACTGACAAAAAAAGGTGATTAAATATTACTCGCCCTCTGGAGCAAGAAAGGCAATGTGCGTCTCTGTTTGTCCCCCTCGCGTGACGCCCCAACGTGTTGATTACCGAGCAAGATGGACAGGTAAAGTTTTGTGGGGGTTTGTGGGGATCTTCGTGCACGGCTTGTCCCCACCCCAGCCAGTCCCCGCCAAGCCAAGCCAGCCCTCAGATCCAGCCCCGCCACGCCACGTCGTGTATACATGCCAACGCTTCGTGATGGTTTGAAAACACACACACACACACACACACACACACACACACACACACACACACACACACACACACACACACACACACACACACCTAATGCACACCAAACTATCCTTGACACGCTATTCCTACCAATATTCACTACCAAAAATCTTGCAACCTACACACACACACACACACACACACACACACACACACACACACACACTCTCTCTCTCTCTCTCTCTCTCTCTCTCTCTCTCTCTCTCTACCTGTGTCCTAGTACCCAATTAATTACAGATGGCTTCCCCGTGCCAGTGGGGGCCATGTCCGTGTCAAGCAATCACAACTAATTGAAATAACACAAATCATAGACAGACTCACGCTGATTACGTTTTTATGACCCTATGCGGTGACGCTGCCGCTGCTATTGCGGTAAAATGTTGGTGGCAGAGGTGGGATAAGGTAACACAATTGGTGGCAGCGGTAGGATAAGGTTATACATTTGGTGGTAATGGTAGGGTAAAGTAACACAATTTGTTGCAGATTTAGGATAAGATAACACATTTGATGGCGTGATAAGGTAACACAATTGGTGGCAGAGATGGGATAAAATAATACATTTCGTGGCAGCGGTGGGAAAAAAGTAACACAATTAGTGGCAGAAGTTGGATAAAGTAACACAATTGGTGGCAGAGGTGGGATAAAGTAACAACAATTCAGTCTTGCATATCAAGCGGTTGGTCAGCAGAATATGATCGTACCTGACACTTTAGCACGGCATAGTTAAACGCTCATGCACTTAAACATACACACGCACATGGACGCACAAACAAGCACTGGATATCATATGAAGTGTCTAAAAAACTAATAGAAATTTATATAGCGTTTGTGTTTTCTTTCTCTCTTTATGCTATCTATCACACACAAACACCGAAACAGAGAGAGAGAGAGAGAGAGAGAGAGAGAGAGAGAGAGAGAGAGAGAGAGAGAGAGAGAGAGAGAGAGAGAGAGAGAGAGAGAGAGAGAGAGAGTAATACACATTCCACGTCATCCGCAGCCACTTTTTCTAATGTAATCATCTGGCCAGCCACTCAGCATTTAGTACTATTGGTGTGAGGTAATCCAGTGGACCCCCCTTAGCGTTACATTTAATATCCTTGCCGTACTTTGGTCTTATTGCCTCGGACAAGTTAATTAAATATAGAGAAAATAATCAACTCAAACTGCCTATCACAATATCACGAAGAAGTAAAAGGATATCGTGTAATTTGTTGATTAAAACGTTACATTTAATCTCTTTTTAATACCTTATGCTTATTGACTGAAAGAATACGAAGATTATAAAAAAAAATAAATAAAATAAAAGGCTGAGTAAGTAACCAAATATATTTAAAAAGTAATTTATAGAAGAAACAAGAAGAGTATTAAGGTTAAATTCCTCGATGAAAATACAGCATTTAAAATCCTTTACTAGTTAAGATCAACTTGAAAAATACGAATTCCACGAGAAAGGAAACCATGCCTTGAGTGATTCTAAGACTTTAAATAATATCCATAGCCATACAAAACTGAGCGCCGAGGGAGTAGAAGCTTCCCATTACAAAAAGCTACAAACCCTGAAGCCATTTCCTAAACTCATTATAAAAAGTACATGAAAACATTACAGATATGAATAGATATATATATATATACCTCAATTTCCCTTTGTAAGAGAGAGAGAGAGAGAGAGAGAGAGAGAGAGAGAGAGAGAGAGAGAGAGAGAGAGAGAGAGAGAGAGAGAGAGAGAGAGAGAGAGAGATAATTTACTACTGATGAACGTAAGCGGAGGTAAAATAATAAGGATATGAATTAACATGCCTCCATTTTCTTTCCCATAAGGGAGGGAGGGAAGGCAAATTTAGCACAGGTGTTGAGTGATGAGCACAGGTAAATCTGCAGGCAAGATTACGTCATTAGTCATCATTAAGGTGTTATTATCAGTGGATTTGAGGTTACCACGGAGATTAGTATACAGTAGGTGGCCGCGCTCACTCACTCACACACACACACACACGCACACACACACACAGTTCAATTTACAGCCGTGAGTGGTATAGTCACACGAACATACACACAGACATAAAAACTACCACATCAACAGCACCCACATGCAGATAAACACTCCCACACGCACACGCACACACACACACACACACACACACACACACACACACACACACATCAACGCGTCCTCCACCACACAGTCCTTCCTTAATTAACACACACACACGCGTACAAACAGACAGCACTAAATACCCTCCCTGTGGTACCTCGACACAATCACTCAGGGAATAATTTAGCTGCAACAAAGGCAACATGTAAGTAATTAAGTGAGGGTTAAGCGAAGGCGGAAATGAGGTGAGTAATGAGGAACTGGGAACCGCAGCGGGACAGACGCACAATGAGGAAGACGGTGAGGAAGCTTCGTCGCGTCTCATCTTCGGGAGTTATGAGGTCTAAAGATACATTGCTTGCTGCCTCGTGTCTGCAAGCTGCATACCTGAGCACCTGTGGGGGAGCGTTTACCTGCAGTGGTTTTCGAAAGGTCAGGTTTCTTATCTTTTTTTTTTTTCCTAACAAGTTGGAATAAATGATAAATGTATTGTAGAGTATCTTGAACTAACATACCTAAGAGAAAGTTTACTTGGCGTGGTGTTGAGAAGGTTAGGTTAATTATCTTTTTTGCTAACAATGTGATTTCTGTCATTGTTTAGAATAGGGCGATGATATAAAATGAGGTAAATAAACACACACACATACACGCACCCCCACACACAGACACACACACACACACACACACACACACACACACATACACACAGAACCATCCAATTAACGAAACAAGTCACTACTGTATTCACCTTTTTAATTGCCTAAACTCATTCATCCACTCACGGCTCTTAAAATGGTAGAATACTCACTCCTTCCTCCCCTTTCAGCCTCGCAATCTTCTTAACTCTTGGACTTAATAAGATGTTCTCGTGTAGGCTTACATCATAATTTCAAAACACACTAAACAGAAGTAATTAGGCAGTGAATACGTACGGAATAGTTATATTTTTTTACACATCAGAACTCTTTATTTTTATTTTATTTTTAGGCTGTTATTAGCAGAAAGGTTAAGGCTTAGTAAATTATGGTGGTACAAGTTTACAGTTTAATTTCGAAAGACACTAAAGAGTATAAGAAGTAATCATGCTTTTTAAAACCTTTGAAATTTAGTCATATATCTTTTCACACTAAAAACCGACATACTTTTATATGCACAAGGATTAAAACCAGGGCGTGAACAGAATATCAGACCATTACCAAGTCAAGTTATCACCATTATTTCAAGACACTGAAGAGCAAAGAAAATAATCGCGCATTTAAAATCTTCTAAAGCATATACTTATACTTCTTACTCATGACAGTCGCGTACGTTCACTTTACTGGCACACTACTATCAGCAAAAGGTTAACGAAGGCGTGGACGGACCATGACACCATTAGTAAGAAGTTTAAAAGGACATTAGAGCAAAAGAAGCAGTGCATTTAAAACATTCCAAATTGCCTAAGTCTATTTTAGTCTATTATTAGCAAAAGGTTAACGAAGGCGAGGACAGACCATCAAGCCATTAGTAAGCCATTGTTTTCCGGCTGCCTAGCTTGCCTTCACTCATTACTCGCTGAAACGTTTATAATGACAGTGTGGGAATTACGTGCCGCCCGCCATGTCTCCTTCTGCCATTGCCTCGCTCCCATTACGAGATTTCGGTAATAAATCTTTGTTAAACTCCAGCATGCTATATGTCTTATACACACGATGCTATCTCTCTCTCTCTCTCTCTCTCTCTCTCTCTCTCTCTCTCTCTCTCTCTCTCTCTCTCTCTCTCTCTCTCTCTCCCCGTTATTAAACATACGAAGGAAAATTCATAACATCATGCATTATGTACGCATCCAACGCACACGCACGCGCACACGCACACACACACACACACACACACACACACACATACACACACACACACACGGCAAATTTATGACTGCGTTGCGTCTTGTAATTTGTCCTAATAACTAACATCGTAAATCATGTTGTTATTTTTTTTATTTGTGTTTGTGTGTGTGTGTGTGTGTGTGTGTGTGTGTGTGTGTGTGTGTGTGTGTGTGTGTGTGTGTGTGTGTGTGTGTTTATTTTTAACTACATGAAACACGACAATTGTTTACTACTTAAAATCCAGCTGGCATTCCTCGCGCACACACGTACACACACACACACACACACACACACACACACACACACACACACACACACACACACACACACACACGCACGCACGCGCGCGCGCACGCACACAAGCACGAAAAATTCTCGGAAAGCAGCAAAGAATGAAGACGAATTTCTATAGTATTTCTTCACACACACACACACACACACACACACACACACACACACACACACACACACACACACACACACACACACACACACACACACACACGCACATTCCACACGTACGTAAACATAATGAAAGGGAGAAAATTTGTAAGGTCTCTCTCTCTCTCTCTCTCTCTCTCTCTCTCTCTCTCTCTCTCTCTCTCTCTCTCTCTCTCTCTCTCTCTCTCCAATAAAAACTTAGACCAAAGACAAATTTTTACTCATATACGTTCCTTATAATTTTCCACTTGAGTTCTGCCGCTTCCTCCCACCCTCTCTCTCTCTCTCTCTCTCTCTCTCTCTCTCTCTCTCTCTCTCTCTCTCTCTCTCTCTCTCTCTCTCTCTCTCTCTCTCTCTCTCTCTCTCTCTCTCTCTCTCTCTCTCTCTCTCTCTCTCTCTCTCTCTCTCTCTCTCTCTCTCTCTCTCTCTCTCTCTCTCCTGACACTGGGAAATTTTAATGTCGACAGAAAGAGAGAAGGAAAAGTCAGTGTTTTTCTCGTCAGATTCTCACCCCCTGTTCCTCCGAGGCTCAGGTAAGTAAGGGTAACGTTTAGTTGTATGTTTTTACAGGTAAGTTTTACAAGGATGCATTTTCCAAGGTGGATGTAAACAGGTACAGATGGTTTTGTATTATTTGTATCCTGTGTATTTGTCTTTTTCTTATTTCGTTTTTCTTTTCTTTAACTTTTTCCTTGGATTTTTTTTCCTGTTGTTTATATATTTTTCCTCTCTTTGTTTCTGCTGGTTTACTTATGATTTCTCTCTCTCTCTCTCTCTCTCTCTCTCTCTCTCTCTCTCTCTCTCTCTCTCTCTCTCTCTCTCTCTCTCTCTCTAATACAATAAATACATGCAATACATACAAAACACAATAAACAAAAAAATGTTATAAGATACAATCTGGCTGCGGCGCGCGCGCACACACACACACACACACACACACACACACACACACACACACACACACACACACACACACACACAGACACACGTACACACAGCATGAATACATATGCAAATAGCGCCCGTATATTATTCCTGGCGTGTTGGGATCGATAATAAATTCTTGGAGCTTCGCCGAGCCCGGAATCTGAGGAGCGACTTCGGCGGCGGAGTAAGGGAAACGCGGGAGCAGAATCCGTAGAGTTTTACACCGG
>NC_087188.1:11038734-11061234 GCF_035594125.1 Scylla paramamosain
ATAATGTGATAAAATACCTGGTTATAGATTTGTGACCATGAAATATGAAGGTACAACACAAGAATTCTCACCTTTTCTATTCCTTTATGGACAGGTAAGTGTAGGTATGGATATTAAGAGTGCAATTAGGTAAAAGAAAAGGTAGCATATGATTAAAGACCAGGTGATAGATGTGACTATGAAATGTAAATGTATAATTCAGTGTTGGCCTGTTCTATTAGACTCGCTAGTGGCCAGGTATAATTATAGGTAAGTAAAGTGAAATTAGGTAAAAGGACAGGTAATTTATGGATACAGACCAGGTTATTCATGGGTGACTGAAATATAAAAATTAGAATACAAAAATTATCCCATACTCTATTAATTAATGGACAGGTAAGTGTAATTATTGACAAGTGCAGTTAGATAAAAAAAAAAAAAGACTAGATATTTGATTAGTAAATACAGAGATAATTATACATGAAAACTTTACCTTTTTGAAATATGCAACTGTTTAACGTACAGGTAAAAATAATGATTGGCACGCAGCTAAGACGTGATTAAACAGATACAAGTTGATAGATTTATGATTATTTGATGCGTACGTAATGACACCGTAACTCCTCACCTGCTAAAAATATTCAAATGCAACCAATGGATGTAATGTTTATCTTGTCACATTTTTAAATATCTATTATCCTTTCTTCCGTTCTTTCTTCTCTGTCTCTCTGTGTCTCCATTCTTCTTCTTCATCTCTCTCCCCTTCTCTCTTTTAATTCCCTATCCATTATTTCCTCATCTCTGGTTTCTGTGTCCCCTTCGTCATCTCCTTCATTCCCTCATCTTCTCTTTCCATCTCCTCCTCCTCCTCCTCCTCATTCTCCTCTTCTTCCTTCCTCTTCATCTTATCAAATTTTTCACTATTTACACGTTTATCGCTCTTTGTATTTTCCACGCTGTTTTTTCTCTCTTTCTCTCTTTCTTCCTCATTTTCTTTTATGGTTTCTTCTGCATTCCGTTTTCTCTGAATATGTCTTCTCCGGTTTTCTTGTCTTCATCTCCGTTTTCTGTTCTGTCTAGCTCTCGTGTGTCTAATTACCAATAATCCAGTAATTTCCTTCGATTTTACCGGGGAAATTATTGTTCTCTTCGTCTTCTTTTTCTTTTTTTCCATCGTTCTATTTCTGCCTGACCAGATTTTGAGACTTTTTTTTTATTTTTTTTATCTTTAAGTTCCCCGAATTATTTTATTTTTGTTTTGTGTACATTTTATTTTGTAAGTGAGTTTATCTTTCTCTCTCTACTGTTTGCTTTTGTTTCGTATTCCTCCTTTGGGTTCATACTATTTTCATTCCTCCTCCTCCTCATTCTCCTCCTCCTTTTTCTAGTCCTCCACCATCTCGTTCTTTATCATTCCACGTCTCTGTTGCTTGTCATTCTTTACATTCCTCTCTCAACCCAATGATTTCCACCCTCCGTTCCTGGTTCTTGCAATGTGAACCTAACTAGACCTTACAAGTTATAGTGATGAGGATGTTGATAAATAATACACGTGTTTCATTAAGAGTGTGGTATCTCAGTAGCTACCTAGACGACCTTTAGAATCCTCGTAATGCTATATTGGAGTACGCTTAATTACCTCTGTGTTGGGTTTTGTTTGGTAATTCTTAAATGTTATGTGTTGTTTTTACTTTCTTTTTTTTTTCTCTCTCTCTCTCTCTCACTCTCTCTCTCTCTTCTTCACGTCATCCAAGCAACTCATCCTTAGTGTGTGTGTGTGTGTGTGTGTGTGTGTGTGTGTGTGTGTGTGTGTGTGTGTGTGTGTGTGTGTGTGTGTGTGTGTGCGATTATTGCATTAACTGAGTTCACACTAATTCCTATCCTCTTTGGTGAATCATTCTCTCTCTATTGTCCTTCTCCTCCTCCTCCTCCTCCACTAACACTACCACTACTAATGCCCTGTCATAGAGAGAGAGAGAGAGAGAGAGAGAGAGAGAGAGAGAGAGAGAGAGAGAGAGAGAGAGAGAGAGAGAGAGAGAGAGAGAGAGAGAGAGAGAGAGAGAGAGAGAGAGAGAGAGAGAGAGAGAGAGAGGAAATACTGTAGGTCTCATGGGCACGTTTACCTGTCTGTTTATCCTCACCTTTAATCACGCCGCTCGTCAAAGAATCATTATAGGTTAATTAAGGTGATTTTTGACTCAACCTCCGTTACCTGGGCTAAGCGAGGCGGCAGGTGCATCGCAATACCTGGAAGGAATTGAACTTTCTCGTATGTTTAATGAGATGGCCAGGAATATTTAGTACACACACACGCATTTTACAATACACATTCACACACTCCATTACACAACCGTACTCATCTCTTATACACACAGACACGTACCATTAAACTCTATTATATTCCCAAACACACCTCTTATACATACTGACACATTCCAGTATTCTCAACATACACTGATACACACTCCAGCACACACCTACGCACTCCAACACACCTCCACATACCCATATACACTTCGATGTAAATTCAGTTCCGTGAGTTAGTTAAGGTACTCTTATTTTCAGTCTTATTTTCAAAGTATTGATGTTATAGGAAAGAAAGTTATGGCTGGAAGGGGAAAAATAGTTACTTTGTTAAGGAAATTTGTCTTGATTGCAATAAAGTCTTTGCGGATTCTTCTCATTGGCGAGATATGGGAAGAACTGAGATAAGACAGAAAAATTAATTACTCGCTTGTCAGAATTTTAGTGTGAGGCTTAACTTTGAAATATTACTTACTTAAAGAGGGGAAATATTTACTGAGTTGAGGAAATTTTAGAGTTACAGAGAGAGAGAGAGAGAGAGAGAGAGAGAGAGAGAGAGAGAGAGAGAGAGAGAGAGAGAGAGAGAGAGAGAGAGAGAGAGAGAGACAGTGCAATTAAAAAATCTGAATAAAGGGAAATTGTACACAACATAAAACAAAACGAAACAAATTAAATAAACGAAGCAACAAAGTGAAAAACAGGCAGGAAGAGAAAACAGGGCTTAGAAAAAAGAAATGAAAAGAAAACATGAATAAAAGATATATAAAAAAATAGAAAAATTAACATTTCCTGAAGAAAAAAATAAACGAAAATGAATAATAAAAAAACCGTATCACAAATTACAAAACAGAAAAAAAGGAAATAAAAAACACTACAGAAAAAATACAACAAAAAAAATAAACCAATTAAACAAAAAAATAAAGTTCTAAAACACACAAACAAAAATAAAATACAAAAAAACACAACATAACAAAAATAAAAGAGTTTCAAAATACAAAGACCACTACGAAAAAAATACCCTAAAAAATAAAATAAGATAAAAAGATAAAAAAAAAAAATAAATAAACCAGATAAAAAAAAAAAAAAAAAAAAAAACAGAAAACAGGTCAACACACAACCATAACTCAAACCATGAATTAATTTTTCCCGCGACTCGCCAGTTTAATGCTGCAATTATTTACATTACACATAACACTTTTTTTTATAACTAAGTCGTAAATTTTGTAAACGTCAAGCAATAAATTACCCATATACGATAATTTATTCCCTACTTTTCGCTTCAATTCATAAACACAACTAAATGTAACTGGAAAACAAATATACTGGAAAAAAAAGGGAAAAGAATAATCCTAAAGAGAGATAAGACATGGAAAAAAAGGAAGCATTGCATAGGGAAGAGATGAGGGGAAACTTGGGGTAAGGTAAAGGGGAATGAGGGGAAAAGTAGAAAGTTTTGAATAAGGGGAAGAAGTGTGAAAGAAAAAGGGGGACTTAGGAAGGGGAAAGGAATGTTTGAAGGAAGAGCGAGTCAGTGAGAAAGGAAGGGAAGAGTATACAAGTGAGGAGACATTGGGGACGGAAACAGAAGCATAGGAAAAGAGAATTAGAGGTTAGAGGTTAGGGGGACATGTGGTGGTTGCTGGAAAAGGCGCGTGGAGGTTACTGAGTGTTCCTTGTACACCCCTACACACCTGGACACATTCAATACACACCTACACACCCATATACACTCCATCGACGGTTTCTTTATTTTTCTGGTTCCGGTGAAAAGTTTAACATAACACACAGGTTAGTTTTACACACACACACACACACACACACACACACACACACACACACACACACACACACACACACACAGATGCCTTTGATGAAGTAAAATCAAAGATGGGAAGATTATTTAGTAGTAGTAGTAGTAGAAGTAGGAGGAGGAGGAGGAGGAGGAGGAGGAGGAGGAGGAGGAGGAGGAGGAGGAGGAGGAGGATGGAGAGTCTTGTAGGCTTGTGCTAGAAAATAACGCAGAATGTGAAGTTTAAGGAGGCACGTGTGTGTGTGTGTGTGTGTGTGTGTGTGTGTGTGTGTGTGTGTGTGTGTGTGTGTGTGTGTGTGTGTGTGTGTGCGTGCGGCCCTGATCCCCGCCATAATAATGCCAGCTTGACCGATAAGACGCCAAAAGCGACCACAAACAAATGTTATCACCTCCCCCTCCGTCTTATATATAGAAAGCGTGTGAGTTGCCCGCTGTGCTGATAAAGCTGGGAGGAGGAGGAGGAGGAGGAGGAGGAGGAGGAGGAGGAGGAGGAGGAGGAGGAGGAGGAGGAGGGAGAAGATAGCAACAGGGAACTCCTTAAGATAAATCTATTTTATTGTGTAGAAAATGATAGAATAAGGGAGAAGAGAAGAAAAGAAAAGGAGAAGAGAAGGAACAGGAGAAGATAACCAGAGGAAAATGCGATGAATCTTTTGTTGTATTGTGAGAGGACGGACAGCAAAATAGAAGAGGAGGAGGAGGAGGAGGAGGAAAAGACCAAAAGAAGAAGGAGGAAGAGGAGGAGGAGGAGGAGGAGGAGGAGGAGGAGGAGGAGGACGAGGAGGAGGAGGAGAAGGGGGTGAGATAAATACTGAGAAAATTAACTATGACAAATATGTATATTATCTTACAGAAAAGAATGCAGAATTAGTTTAGCAAATTTCTCTCTCTCTCTCTCTCTCTCTCTCTCTCTCTCTCTCTCTCTCTCTCTCTCTCTCTCTCGTAATTAAGAGCAACAATATAATTTCAGAGCTCTTAAAATATCACGATTATAAAAAGCCAGATGGAAAAAGAAATTAAATAAAAATAAAATAAAATTATGTACATTAGCACAATTAAACGAGGAGATAAAAATGATGAAATGTAATAAGAAAATATAGATAATAAAAATAAACACAGTGAATAATGAAAGACATGGACGGGATATAAACTAACAGAGAGAGAGAGAGAGAGAGGTGCTGATAGTGAAAGTGAGACTCCACACACACACACACACACACACACACACACACACACACACACACACACAAACACAGACATGATAACTTGGACCTTTTCATTTAACGAGCACAAAGTAATTTAGTGATGAGAGTTTTAATTCGTAACGCTGACAATATTTTCCTCTTCGTGGTTCTTTAATGTAAAAACTTACCATCACACACACACACACACACACACACACACACACACACACACACACACACACACACAGTAACGTCTCCCTTGCTCATAACGTTTTTTTTTCCTTTCATGATTTCTGAGTCATAGAAGGTAATGTTAGCCTCCCTTCTCTCTCTCTCTCTCTCTCTCTCTCTCTCTCTCTCTCTCTCTCTCTCTCTCTCTCTCTCTCTCTCTAAAAAAATAGCACATTAAACCTAACTTTCTCTTGTTCATATCATACTTTCATCCTTTCATTTTTAAAGAATGGGAAATTCTCTCTCTCTCTCTCTCTCTCTCTCTCTCTCTCTCTCTCTCTCTCTCTCTCTCTCTCTCTCTCTCTCTAGTATTGTTACATTTTTCTCAGATCTTTTTATATTGCTAGTCATTTTAACACACTCTCTCTCTCTCTCTCTCTCTCTCTCTCTCTCTCTCTCTCTCTCTCTCTCTCTCTCTCTCTCTCTCTCTCGCTTACCCTTCAGGCGGACAGGCTCTCCTAACTCTAAAAAGCATCATAACCTGAAATCAAGTTTGCCTCGCTACGGTCCGCGGCGACAGACTCTTGGCGATAAAAAGGCAACGTAAAACCCCCGAAACGATCAACACAACGGGAAGCATTTCACGGCGAACCTTTCTGGGATATCGAGAACACGAGGCACCCGCACTAACTTACTGAGGCTGAGCGTAAACATATTCCATAAAGAGAGCCTGGACTAGAGAGGGAGAGGGAGGGAGAGGGAGAGAAGGGAGAAGGAGTGTGTGGGATGGATGGATGGAAGGAAGGGAGGTTGGGTTGAGTTGTAGAGAGAGAGAGAGAGAGAGAAAGAGAGAGAGAGAGAACCAGATAGATAAACATATAGATAAAACAGATTAACAGACAGACACACAGATAGACAGACACACAGACGTACAAACTGACACATAATACATAAAAGTTATGTTATTGTTGAAAAAAAGAGAACCATAATTCAGTAATTCCTTCTAAGATCACATTTTTATCATCAATCGTAAAGGAACTAGAGCGCGCACACACACACACACACACACACACACACACACACACACACACACACACGTTCTCCACTCCATTTACGATCACTTAAATTTATCACTTTACAGTCACAGAATCGACATAAAAACAACGACGAACGCAAATAAACTCCAAACCAGACTTGTACACAAAATCCTCTTACGGCACACCGCAGTAATATCAGAGAGAGTCGCCTTCAAATGTTTTGCGGTAACACTGAAATAAAAGCGACAAAAAATACTTAGTTGCCAGTCGTAAGTAAAGAAAACGGGAGATTGGTTTGAGTACTCACCACGGAGGAGGACAAGCAGCTGCAAGGCCAACAGTAGCTCTCTTACTCCCTGCATGGCGGTGGGGGGACAAGGGTCAGGGGGCAAGGGAAGGGAAGGCACGAGCACGGCACAACACCCTACAGTCACTCCCGGCGGCTTAGATCACCCCTTGAGAAGCGTCTTCCACCACCGGCTGTCTAAGAATCTAAGTAATGTTCCACGCTATGAATCCAGCCCATGGAAACGTGGATAGCTACTTAAGGCTCCCCAGCTACGGGTACCTATGGCCAGGGACACGTGAGGGCTGCATGACCACTTTTCCCTACTCCCGTGGCCGCGGCGGGAGGCATGACGCTTGACTGGAGGAGCGAGAGGCCACACGTCCTACCCATACACCGTCCGAAGACAGACTGACTGGCCTCGCTTCTCTCTGCTCTTCACGCGGGCCGAGCTGAGCGTCAGGCAGGCGGGGTGACCCGACACCTGCGCCGAATCTACTCACAATTGCTTATGTCAAGATATTTTCCACCATACCGTGCGCGTCCCCGAGAGTCCGGGACGTGTAGGAGTGCGTGGGACGAATGAGAGGTGAGGGGAGCGGCTGTGGCTGCTGCGGCAAAGTTCGAATTCCGGCTTGTGGGCGTAAGTCCTGGTGCCGCTGCCGCTGCCGTGACATCGCCACCGCCTCGTACATCCTCTCAGACTCCGAGTTTTGTATGAGTCACTCCGCATGTCCCGGGCTCGGCGGGATGTGCAGGGGGCGCGGTGCACACAAGACACGGGCACACACGTGAAGACACACAACACATCATTATTTCCCGCTGGGTTGGCACGATGTAAACACTTCGCTCTCGCCAACCAGAAGACAAACATCAAAGTCTGCCTCAGATGCTGTGCAGCAAAGCGAGAGGACAACTGAAGCGAGCATGATCATCATTGGGAAGAATGACGTAGAGCAGAGAATAAAGAAAATTATGCCTGATGCTTGCTACTCGCGGCCTGTGCTCCTCGCCGCTTTGTTCTCTCATCAGGACCATTTTCAAAGGCCGCAGAGACGTTTAGTCGACTTCCCTTGGGCGTCTCCCTGTCTGTGATGTCGAGTTATCACTACAATGATGAAAATGTCGTAAAAACCTTAATAATTTCCGCTAAAAACTATTTTCTCCTAGAAGGACTATTTATAAAGGCCACAGAGACGAATACTTCCGTTCTCAAGTGTATTTCCCACTCACGCTGTATAATCTTTATTAAACTATCAGTACAAACATTAAAATACTCTAGAAATTCCCAGTAACTTCCACTACAGCCCGCTAAACTATCAGTAGGATCATGAAAACACCCTTGAAAACCCCCAATAAATTCCACCAGAATCATGAAAGCATCCTTGCAAACTCCAATAACTTCCATTAGCATCCTGAAAACACCCTTCAAAACACTAATAACTTCCACTACAGTCATGAAAGCACCCTTGAAAACGCCAATCACCTCATCAGAATCATGAAAGCGTCCTTGAAAGCCCCAAATGACTTCAAATGACGATTTACTTACAAGAATATAGTTCTGACAGACTTTCTCACACTAGGCACAGGTGAGGACGCCCTTGGAAGTTGAATCAAGGAGGGAGGAAGGAAGGAAGGTGCGTGAAGTCCTGTAGGAGAACATTTCCTTCAGATCACCTTCACTGGCACGTTCGGGAAAAAGTTTGGGAGTTTTGGTCAAAGGGCGAGGGTGCGTCTGAGAAAACGTCTTAAGGAAGTGGAGTTAAAGGAAACGTTCCCGAGTTCAAAGAGAAAACGTTTCACGCCTGAAAGAAAATGTTGCGGTGAAAAGTGACAAATTAAGTGCCGCGTGGAATACTTCGTTAAGAAAAGTGTTGCTCAGTGCTACAAGAAATACAATGAAAGAAAGTGTAAAGGTTTAGTAACACTGTGTACTTGCTTCCATCGTGTTTAGTGTTGGTAATCAATCTTAAATCCTCTAGTGTTGCTCAGTGCTACAAGAAATACAATGAAAGAAAGTGTAAAGGTTTAGTAACACTGTGTACTTGCTTCCATCGTGTTTAGTGTTGGTAATCAATCTTAACTCCTCTAGGTATATTTATTGGTTAATCTCAACACCTCTGATAGGCTGAAAAATCCATCAAAACTCAGATTCTATAACGCTGTCAACACAATCTTAAGTCCATTAATATGCTAAGATTCTATAACGCTGTCAACACAATCTGAAGTCCATCAATATGCTAAGATTTTATAACGCTGTCAACATAATCTGAAGTCCATCAATATGCTAAGATTTTATAACGCTGTCAACATAATCTGAAGTCCATTAATATGCTAAGATTCTATTAGTTTCCAGAATAACACTATTAGCAGCAACTTGAGTCCTCTGATATAGCAATCACTGGACGATTTAAAATGACAGGTCCATTGGTTTCTTGCAGTTTCCTTTATTTTCTTGTGATCTTCTGTTCTTATGCTAGTGGAATTGAATGTTCCCTAAGGCTTTATTACTTACCAGAATCTACATCACTGTTAATGGTATCTAGTCTCCTCTGGAATGCTACGAGTCAATTAGTTGTCAGATTCTATAGCACTGTGAGCTGCATGTCAAGTCCTCTGGTATCTTGAGAGTCTATCAGTGACCAAATGTAAGTGTCAGTAACTAAACATTATAGCCTTTATAATATTACCACAGTCTGTATTCCCAAATGTTACCGCACATCTTCACTACTTGGAACAGACTCTAGAGATAGGTATTAAAATTTCCAAGGGAGTTTTGTGTGATTCAGATGATAATTCAACAGGGACTTGGGGAAAAACACCCATGAACACCTGACTCATCATCTATATGACCTTTAAAAGCTGTGTTAGCGAGAGAGCAAAGCGTTTATGAGGTTGAATATTTCAAGAACGCACAACCCAACCATACCACATTTTTCCTAGCTTCTCTTTTAGGAGGAGTCAGACTTTAACCCTTTCACTGCTAGTTAGTCATACCTACGATCATATACAACTTTGAAATCAATAGTTTTTGCACCACAGCCTCTTAGAATACGTAGTTATGCAGGTTAGCAATGACTGAATTAACGTCACATTCTTCATCTTTCTGTATATTCAAAAGACGTCCACAGCAGTAAAAGTACCAAGATAAGGAGCAAGATAAGTTGTTTGCAGCACCACGGGGTAACACTGTGGGCGCCGCAAAATTAGCCACGTTTCTCAACAACTACTGTGGTGCAGATTAAGGAAACTTCCACTAATTGCCTTTTGGGATATTTGCGAAAGATATTAGCGCGGATGTCCACCTCTGCCTTCCTTCTCTTGTTATGAAGATTGAGGGAGAAAAGATCATGTAAACTCTAAAACTCTGCCTGTTGGTGTGGGTCTGGCTTGTAAAGGCTAGGGTGGCTTGTATGGATGTGGCTTGCGGGCTGTGGCATGTCTGGGTGTGGTTTGTGTGGGTCTGGCTGGCTTGCTAGGGTGTGGTTTGTGTGGGTCTGGCTGGCTTGCTAGGGTGTGGTTTGTGTGGGTCTGGCTGGCTTGTTAGGGTGTGGTTTGTGTGGGTCTGGCTGGCTTGTTAGGGTGTGGTTTGTGTGGGTCTGGCTGGCTTGCTAGGGTGTGGTTTGTGTGGGTCTGGCTGGCTTGCTAGGGTGTGGTTTGTGTGGGTCTGGCTGGCTTGCTAGGGTGTGGTTTGTGTGGGTCTGGCTGGCTTGCTAGGGTGTGGTTTGTGTGGGTCTGGCTGGCTTGTTAGGGTGTGGTTTGTGTGGGTCTGGCTGGCTTGCTAGGGTGTGGTTTGTGTGGGTCTGGCTGGCTTGCTAGGGTGTGGTTTGTGTGGGTCTGGCTGGCTTGCTAGGGTGTGGTTTGTGTGGGTCTGGCTGGCTTGCTAGGGTGTGGTTTGTCAAGGAGGGTTGATTTGATTAGGCTGGTTAGGGAACACTCTCAGAGACCAAACATTTAGGTTATGTATGCAAAGTGCAAAGCCTAATTCACATTTCCTCTCTCTCTCTCTCTCTCTCTCTCTCTCTCTCTCTCTCTCTCTCTCTCTCTCTCTCTCTCTCTGGCGCCACGCTCCTCGCCGGCGCCTCTGTGGCTCCTTGCTAACTGTGTTTATGCGCGAGTCATATCTTTATAGATCCTAGAAAATGGCAACTGTGAATCTCTCTCTCTCTCTCTCTCTCTCTCTCTCTCTCTCTCTCTCTCTCTCTCTCTCTCTCTCTCTCTCTTAAGAAAGGATTCGTTGTTCTTCCAAGTGCTAGTTCATTTACTAAAGCATGTTTGTCTGTCTGCCTGTCTGTGTGTGTGTGTGTGTCTTTTGCATATGATTTTTCTTTGTTTCTTTGGTCTCTGTCTGTCCGTCTGTCTCTCTGTTCGTCTGTTAGTCTTTGTTTCAGTGACCTTTTCGTCTCTACTATCTGTTTATCTCTAACTCCGCCACCTCTCTCTCTCTCTCTCTCTCTCTCTCTCTCTCTCTCTCTCTCTCTCTCTCTCTCCTGGAAACACATCATATAATTTACGCTCTGGCTGGTCATTACGTGCTCCCCTTGTGACGTGAGCGCTGGGTTTAATAACTCTTTGTGGCTCCTTGTATTAAGACTCAAATTAACTCGTGGCTCATCAGTGCATCTATTATTGCAATCCTACCCTTTTTGATCCGCTGGGCTACTAAACGTCCACTGACTCTGGTATACAGGTGATTTTTTTGTCTATTTTATCAGTTATTTTAATCTGGTAAAGTAATGCATTTTTTTTTTATCTGTTGCATCTACTTGTTTGCATTTTTTTTATCTAGTTATTGTGTCTACTTCTCTTTCGTAATCAGATCAACGTAGGCTTTTTTTTTATCTTATGGGGCTAGATTAAGATAAGGTAAGATTAGGTTTGGTTAGATAAGGTCAGGTTAAATTATCTGCTGGTATTCTAAATTTCGACTAAGACTCTCCCTCTTCCTCTCCCTCTCCCTCTCTCTCTCTCTCTCTCTCTCTTTACAGTTGTCTCTCTTCCCCATTAACAACACTACACAGACAAACAAGTGACTGGAGGGAGTGGGGAGGGGAGAGGAGGGGACTAGAGGGGAAGGAGGAATGGAGGAAAGGAGAGAAGAGACACTGGAGGAAAAGAGAGGAGGCAGGAGGAGGAGTAAGGAAGGAAAGAGATGGAGGCAGTTAGTGGAAAGGTGCAAGGAGGAGGAGGAGGAGGAGGCAGTGAGAGATGTGCAAAGTAAAGGAAAAGTGAGAGGAAGAAGAGGAAATGTAGTAACAGGGAAGGAAGAGAGAGGAGGAATGAAGGGAAGCAAAGGAGAACAGAAGGAGGAAGAGAAGCAAGGAGGAACCTGGAGAGAAGGAGACGGAGGAAAGGAAACGTGGAGAGAAAAGGAAATTTGACACGAAAGGAAGGGTTGGAAACTGGATAAGGAGGAGGAGGAGAAAGTGGAAAAGTAGCAGAAATAAGGAAGAAGAGAAGAATCAGGAAGAGGAAGTAAAATGAAGAAACAGGAAAGAAGAATTAGCAGCATAAGAAAAAGAAAGAAAAGAAGAGAACAACGAGGAAGAAATAGGAAAGAAATAGAAAGAAGGAGAAACAGGAAAAGACAAGGAATAAAAAAGACAGAGAACAACAAGAGAGAAAAGAAAAAAACAGAGAGGACAAGAAGAAACAAGGAAGGAGAAGCAGCAGTAACAGAAGAAGACACAGAAAAGACAACAAAAGGAAAACAGGAACAGAGAAAGAGCGCAGGAAGAGAGACACCAAAAGAGAAAAAAGCAACAGAAGCAGAAACCAGAAGATAAAAGGGAAACGCTACAAACAAGAAAAAAAAAAAAAGTAGCAGTAACAGAAGAAAGAGAAAGATTATAGAGAGAGAGGGAGGAAAGATAGAAACAGAGAAAGAGACAAGAGAAAGAGAAATAGAAACAGTAGCAGCAGTAACAACAGAACTAGGAGAGAAAGAACCACCGGAAAACAATGAAATAGCAGCAGCAGTAGCAGTAGTAGTAGTAGTAGTAGTAGTAGTAGTAGTAGTAGTAGAAGACAGGAAGGCCAACGAAACACCTAAACAGCGAGAGAAGAAGAGATGAAAGATAAATAAACATACCAAAAGTTGTAGAAATAAGAGTAAAAACAGTCAGGGAAGCCAGGACTAACTAGCGGCAAGAGGGAGGGACTGCAGGCTGGGTTCTCCGGCAGGCTGGTCGAGGAGGTGGACCGCTGCTTTACTGCCTCACAGACACGAGCTCCGCCTTGCCCCTGAACGTTACAGAATCTCGTAAAGTAAAATCATCGTTCTATTTATCCCAAATGAGTCAGTCAGCCCTGCGGTAACTATTCCGGACACACTCTCTCTCTCTCTCTCTCTCTCTCTCTCTCTCTCTCTCTCTCTCTCTCTCTCTCTCTCTCTTACAGTCTTTAAAGCTGAAATTGCGGGTATTTTATATGTATTTTTTTCCCTTAAAGCTCTTTACCCGCTCACCAGTCCAGTGCAGTGCAGTAAAAAAACTAATATTACTTATAATAGTGGTAGAAGTAGTGGTGGTAGTGGTCGTGATAGTAGTAGTAGTAGTAGTAGTAGTAGTAGTAGTAGTAGTAGTAGTAGTAGTAGTAGTAGTAGGAGGAGGAGGAGGAGGAGGAGGAGGAGGAGGAGGAGAAGTAACAACAACAGTTACTACTACTACTACTACTACTACTACTACTACTACTGATAATAATAATAATAATAATAATAATAATAATAATAATAATAATAATAATAATAACAAAAATACAATAAAATACAAAATCTTCATCGACAAACAAGAACTGGCACACAGGAAACACTACAAGAACATCTACCTTTATAAAACATTCCATTTATTTCCCCCCTTCAGGATGCCGAGTATTTCTAGGAGCACTTCTGTCCCCTGTCCGTGTCTTTGGTCAGGAAAAACAAGCATTACGTTCCCATCAGCGCCTCCACCTGTTCCGAGTCACGTGTTGTCAATCTATTACGTTCACGAGGTGTCTTCTACCTCGTTATTGCCTAAAGTTGATTGCTCTATGTATTAATGTATCAGTGTGTCAATGTATGAGTTAGAACTTCAATAAGAGTAGAATTATACAAGGTACTTAAGGTTAGGGTGTATGTGAAGAAGTCTATAGATGATACAAACTCGTGCACTGTGGCAATGATACCTAAGAGCAAGAAAATAAGGCAAGCTGCAAGAAGTCATCAGTTTTATACAAGGTAGGCTCTGTATGAAACATGTCTACCTATTTTCACCTATCATCCTCATCCGCAAATCTTTCTTATCCTCTTTTAAAGCTCCGTAATGAATCAGACCTCAAACATTTCTTACTTCGTTTATTCCATTCATCTACCTCTTTACCTGAGAACCAATTCCTTCCTAACTCTTTTTAAACCTAACTTCATCAACCTTGTACCCATAATTCCTCGTCCTGTCCTTATTGCTGACTGAGAATTTTCCCTTTTCACACTCTGTCGTTCACACATATAAGATAATCACTACAGGATACAAAATTAAACAAGAACACGAGTATTTAAGTCCTCCCTCTCTAGACTCACAAAAAACGGGGTGGCAGAGGCGGCCCAGCTCACCACACACAGATTGAGGGCGCGAGGGCAGAGAAAGAGCAAGAATTTTATTGTTACGCCTGGCACGGATTTCTGTAATGTTTTAGTTTTTAGGAGTGTGGCGTGTGTCTCGTATTCTTTTGCTGCTGTCTGATTCTTTTGCTTCCAATGGCTTCGTGGAGGAGGAGGAGGAGGAGGAGGAGGAGGAGGAGGAGGAGGAGGAGGAGGAGGAGGTACATGAGCTGCTGTGATGGAAAGAGAAGAAGAAGACATGACAGGTTGATAAGATAGTGTGATGTGCTGAATGAGAGAGAGAGAGAGAGAGAGAGAGAGAGAGAGAGAGAGAGAGAGAGAGAGAGAGAGAGAGAGAGAGAGAGAGAGAGAGAGAGAGAGAGAGTCAGAGAGTCATGCAAACACAACAGGCAGGAAACAGGGAACAGTGTGATACAAAATGAATGGCAAGCAACATCTGCATCCGGCGCTAGAGATCTTCCACACAGCCTCGTCCCCATTGTTCCCTCATTACAATGGTGCCGGGGAGCCAAGTGCTTATCCCGCCTCCCCCTGCGCCTCTCGTCACTGGGATGCGGTGATCGAAGTCCCTCTCGCACGAATTCCCCCAGCAGCAGCAATGACACGAGCACCTGACACTCTATCAAACCTTGTCATCGGCTGGGGAACAAGTTTTCGCTAACGTCACCCAGACTGCCGCGTCCCTGTGCTCACCTGGGTCACGTGTGCGGTAGGTATTGCACGCAGGTGTGTCTCATTGCTCGTTACCTGTGTTGACAGCGGAATATAGGCCGCTGTGAGTCTCCATGTCAAAGTAAGGCTATTTTTAACGTGACCCTCACTGAGAGAGTGAAATGAATGCACACTGCCTCGCTTTTCTCCCTCATATTAAAACCTGTATTGTAAAAAGCTACGAATTCTCATGAGCAAAATTTTTAAAGGTCAGAGAGGTGATGGGTCAGGTTGCCGTGGGCGTTTCTCTCACTGATGCTGTGGAATTCGTGCAAAACAATGGCTAGTCATGAAAAGCCGTGTAAACCTTGCAAAGCCTGTTAGAAGTGTAGGGTCTCCAGTAAACTATCACTAGAATCATAAAAAAGACACTTCCAGCCTCTTTTAACTTCCACTAAAACCTGTTAAGTATTTAGAATTCTTGCCAAACTATCAATAGAATTTTCACTAGAGGTTGTTAAGGATATAAAACTCTCTCTCTCTCTCTCTCTCTCTCTCTCTCTCTCTCTCTCTCTCTCTCTCTCTGGGATAAAGGTCTCTAACAAGGATAGGTGCAAGACAGAGTTAGCGTGACCCCTGCTCGCTATTGTAATGCTTCTGTGAGTCTCCTGCGTGGGTGTGTTCATTGTGTAGGAGTAGCGAGGTACGTGTCGGGAGCATCAGAGAGTAGTGGACAGTGGACAGTGGACACACACACACACACACACACACACACACACACACACACACACATACACACACACAGGTAGACGTATAGATAGATATATAGATAGATTCCTTAACAACCACATATGTTTAGATTATAAAAACTCTCTCTCTCTCTCTCTCTCTCTCTCTCTCTCTCTGGCGACCATATTCTTTATTTTCCCCCTTTTCCTCCACTTTTCCATCACACTGAGTTTTAAACCCATCCATATTTTTGCACGTAT
This sequence comes from Scylla paramamosain, assembly GCF_035594125.1. NCBI lineage: Eukaryota > Metazoa > Arthropoda > Malacostraca > Decapoda > Portunidae > Scylla > Scylla paramamosain. The sequence continues at coordinate 11,054,743 of NC_087188.1, forward strand.
ATTCATAATAAGCTCTTTGCCTCTATCATATTGAGAGAGAAAAAAATCGAGTATTGAAGTTTTACAGAATTTAGCAGCGCAAAGCAATCAAGATAAACTAATATAATTTACAGAAAATGCCACGTAATGCTGAGGATTTTACAGCTTATGTGAGTGTTAGCCTGTGAATGGGTGGTGAGTGGGCGGGCGGGGTCGGAGAGTCGTCGCAACGGGCGGTAATGGGCGGAAAATGAGCGATACACTACACTCGTGAACGTTGCTTTTCGTAATGGTCAATGTTATGAAGGTATTATGGACGTGTCTCAATGCTCATCAAATTTTCTCATATTTATGTTTATTCCGCCTGCAGTTGATGGAGTCCAGGGCTTCGTCTCTATTTTCATATTGTGCAATGGATGTTATTGGGTTTTCAAGGGTGTTGTCATTAATTCGGGTGACTGTTAAACAAGAATTCTGCATCAACAGTGGGAAAATATGTAGAATCTTTGTTAACTTGTCATTGGAATCATAAAAGAATTAAAAATGTCATTAATTTCCAATATAGCTAGTTAAAAATGCAGAAACTGTTATATTAGCCACTAAAGTCATGAAAACACCCTTAAGAACACCAATAATTTTCGCTCTACACTGGTAAGGATGTAGAATCCTCGTTAAACTGTTGGTAGGATTATGAAATCACCCTTGAAAAACCCTAATAACTTCCATTATATTCAATTAAAAGTGTAGGATCATCACAATCATTAAAACTCTTGAAAACACCACTAACATCCACTACAGACCGTTTAAAATATAGAATTCTCATTAAACTATACTGTCATCACGAAATCACACTTGAAAACACCAATAACGTCCACTATAGACGGTTAACGTGTAGAATTCTTATTAAAGTAACACTGAAGTCATTAAATCACCCTTGAAAACACCAATAACCTCCATTAAAACCTGTTTAAAGTAGCTGAGAGAAAATTCGAACACCATCTACCACGTTCTGTTGAAAGTACCGAATAAGACGTGGAAATTTGAAGATTACGTACCATAAATGCGAAAAAAAAGTAGAAATCTGGTGCTCGCCTCGACAAGCACGTCTCTCAGCGGACACGCCAGCCATCTCCCATACATCACCAGTGACACCTCGACACGCACAGAACACCAAAACAAATTACACCTAAAGTTTGTGCCAACGTGACCGCGCTGTGACCCTGACACCCTAGATTGCAGGAGCGGCCGCACGCACACAGACACAGACACACACACACACACACAGAGAGAGCGCAAGCGAGAGAAATCTAAACACAGGGAAACACAGGCAGATATACAGACATACACACATTCCTACAGAAATATTCAAGTGGTATTAGGAATATAAACAACATCCTGAGGCTTAACAAACAAGGGAGGACAGCATTCAAGGTCGAAAAAGTTAGATTTTAAAAAAGAGACAGGAATGAATTGGTTCACAAACAGAATGACGGATGAATGGAATAGACTCAGTAATCAAGTTTTTAGCGCCAAGTCAATAGGGAGCCTTAACCCTTTCAAAAGGTAGTTAATCTTACCCATAATCATCAAGAACTTTTAAGGGGCATTTTTTTGTAGTAAAGTCTCCGAAAAAACATACTTCTGTAACTTGGCAAAGATTAAATTAACCTTATTTTTTTTTCTTTCTTCTTTATATTCGTCCAAACAATTTATTACAGCGGCCTCAAGATTAACAAAAGTCGCACAAAGCAGGAAAGGGATAACACAAACAAAAGAACAACATTAGCTTATACGGTACTCTTTCATCCCATCTCCTCCTCCTCCTCCTCCTCCTCCTCCTCCTCCTCCTCCTCCCTTAACATGCCTCACGAATCCAAACATTAATAACTACGCAGTAAGAAAAACACTTCATTCCACAGTCCTCGTGTGTGTGTGTGTGTGTGTGTGTGTGTGTGTGTGTGTGTGTGTGTGTGTGTCTCTGGTGTACATATCACAGTCACCAAACACCCCTAGGAAGAGAAAGATTTGCGCAGTAAGTTCCTAAGCACCCAAGGTTACGTCAACACCACCATACACCGGCGCCTCTAGTGACCAGCGCCTCTCTACCGTCCAACACAACACACGTATTCAAGTAAGGGAGGCGTCAGTTACTGTTTGTTATGACTACTCTTGCAAATTTTAAGTGTGTTATTATACTTGTTTCTTTTCTTTATTTTTCTGAGCGTCTTTCTTTCTCATCCTCATTCTGTCCATCTTTCTAATCTCAGAGTGAGTTTCTTTCATCTTTCTTTCACTAGTAAGCATCGAAACTGATCACGTTCACTGCTTTCTTTTCACACTCTCAGCTTATTCCTCGTTCTCAATCTTATTTTGTCTACCTCATACTTATTGCTAACCTACTATTACTACTACTACTACTACTACCCTCTCTCTCTCCCTCTCTCTTTCCTCACATTAGAGCTTAGCCACAGTCTCCTCTCCAATGCACCCTTCTTCCCCGGCCTTGTGTGTAAGAAGACAAGCCCTGTCCTGCCCACGCCGCGTCTCCAATCCCCTCCCTGACGCCCATCAAAGGCTTCCAGTGCTTGGGCATCAGGAGGCACCCGAAGCTATTAATATTTCGCTCCAAAACACCTTGAAAATATCACGGTCTTATTTTCACAGCTGGAAGGAATTATGCAGCCTTTGAAAATAACTAGATGATTATTATTTGGTGTTGAGAAAGTTATATAGATGGATAGATAGATGGATAGATAGATAGGTAGATATATAGATGGATAGATAGATAAATAGGTGAATAGGTAGGTAGGTAGATATAAAGGTAGATAGATTGGTAGATAGATAGATAGATATAGATAGAAAGATACGAGTCACACATAATTTGAAAGATTGTAAGACGAATAAAGGAGATAAATAAAAGAATAACAAGATAATGAGAAAACACGGAGAAAAGAGAGAAAAGAAGGAGCAAAGATAATGAGGAATGACAAAAGAGAAAATGGAAATAAAAGAGACAAAGAAAGCAAGGAAAAAATTAAGCAAATTAATCAAGCGAAAGAGAAAAAAAAACAAATAAAAGATGAATAGAAAATATATATTTAAAAACAAAAAGGTCGTAATAAAAAGGAAAATATGAAAAGAATAAGAAAATAGAAAAAAATAAATAAAAGACACGACATGATTAAATTAAAATAAACAGAAGAAGCAAAACAATAAGCCACATGAATAAACGAAGAGAAAAGAAAAATATAGATAAAATAAGACTAAAATAGGAAAATCTGAAGGAAAAATAGACACAAGGAAAACACACAGGAGCAAAACAAGCCGAAAAGAAAAGCTAAAAGTTGAAAGGCGGCGAAAGACAGAGAGAGAGAGAGAGAGAGAGAGAGAGAGAGAGAGAGAGAGAGAGAGAGAGAGAGAGAGAAAATGTCCATACAAAGTCGAGTCACGTGTCTCAGGAGGAGGAGGAGGAGGAGGAGGAGGAGGAGGAAGAACAAAAGAATGTCAAGGAAAAAGAGGATTATCATAACTTATCGCATCCAGTCACCATACATTGCTTCATATACTTTCCGTTTTCTCTCAATAAATCCTCGTTTTATTTCTTATATTTTAGTCAGTCCTTATGTTTTTAAGGATAGACTGTCTCGTTTCTATTTTCTACTAGTCATAATTTCTAGTTTTCTTATGATATTTATCTATTTTTTATAGATTCTGTTTACAATTTATAGTATCTCTCTCTCTCTCTCTCTCTCTCTCTCTCTCTCTCTCTCTCTCTCTCTCTCTCTCTCTCTCTGTGTCGGTACACTTTTGAATAAACTTCACATCAGTTGTGCTTTACTTCACCTTCTTTTTCAAATAAGGTTAATCAAACATTCATTCATATTCAAGTCTGGATTCTTTCTCCTTTGTACGACTTCTAACATCAAAAGAAGAGACAGCGAGTGTGTGTGTGTGTGTGTGTGTGTGTGTGTGTGTGTGTGTGTGTGTGTGTGTGTGTGTGTGTGTGTGTGTGTGTGTGTGTGTGTGTGTGTGTGTGTGTGTGTGTGTGTGTGTGTGTGTGTAGCTTATAACTCGGTAAATCACTCGTTTTTTTTTTCTAGAGATGTGTTGAGCAAGCCCCCCCCCCCTCTCTCTCTCTCTCTCTGATGCTCTCAAAGTCCGTCTGTCTGTGTGTCTGTGTGTGTCTGTGATGTTACAATTCCTCTGATTATTTGTTCTCCCTTCTGATGCCAAATGAAGTTCGATTCCATATTCTCTTTGACATCGGCGGAAAATTATCTATGTACCTACTCTCTCTCTCTCTCTCTCTCTCTCTCTCTCTCTCTCTCTCTCTCTCTCTCTCTCTCTATTTCTCTCTCTCTCTCAATTTTCTTCTCCATTTCCTCTCTATCTATTTCTCTTTTTCATCCCTTATTTCTTTTTCCTTCTTTCAAACTTCCTCTCAATTTCCTTTGTATGTATAGTTTCTCTCTCTCTCTCTCTCTCTCTCTCTCTCTCTCTCTCTCTCTCTCTCTCTCTCTCTCTTGCTGAATGCCAAAAAACACACATACACAATAACACGGAGGAATGGAATGGGGAGGAGGAGGAGGAGGAGGAGGAGGAGGAGGAGGAGGAGGAGGAGGAGGAGGAGGAGGAGGAGGAGGTGACAGCGTCGTAAAACACGAGGATCCAATGCATGACAATAACACGATGTTTGCATGACGTTTTGTTGCATACATGAAAATTTTACATTGAGAAGACACGCTCTTTAATAAATACAGAGAGAGAGAGAGAGAGAGAGAGAGAGAGAGAGAGAGAGAGAGAGAGAGAGAGAGAGAGAGAGAGAGAGAGAGAGAGATAGGCCACAAGTAACGTATTATGTCTGATAGCGTTCGTCAAAGAGAATTACGTCTCTCTCTCTCTCTCTCTCTCTCTCTCTCTCTCTCTCTCTCTCTCTCTCTCTCTCTCTCTCGGCAAATCGTTTCATCAGAGCGAGTCAACAACGTGGGAATGCGATCAAAGACTCTCCTAGGTACTGCTATCACTAATGTCAACACCAGATTAGGCAGAATGAGCTAATTAGTTAACGAGTGGCAAGGCGCCCTGACTCACGCCCTTAATCTGGTTATGCCGCGCCCTCCCGAACACTGAGTTAGCCTGAAGCCGCCTTGCAACCTGCGTCCTTGTGTGTTAGGTGCTTGCTACGTGGGAGGCGCTGCTGGTGCTTGTGTGTGTGTGTGTGTGTGTGTGTGTAGGTGTGCAGGTAAGAAAGATACTGACTGACTATTGTGTGTGTGTGTGTGTGTGTGTGTGTGTGTGTGTGTGTGTGTGTGTGTAGTCAAAACACAAAACAATTCATGAAGCGATGGCATGGGAGGAGACGAGTGAATGAAAGATGAAGAGGAGGAGGAGGAGAAGGAAAAGGCGATTGAGGAGGAAGAGTACACAGGAAGAGAAAGGAAGAATGGACAGTCGCCTGATTTTACTCTTGAAATTAAGAGGAAGAAAAAGGAAGTAGAAGAGGAGGAGAAGAATGAAAAAAAAAAAGTTACATATGTTGACAAGAGAGAGACAAAAGTAACAATATAGGAGGAGAAATAGGAGGGAAAGAAGGCAATAGATAAAAAAAAGTAAAAAAAATAGTCACCAATTACTAAAGAAAAATAAAGAAAACTAGGAAAAAAATAAGCTTAACAAAACTGAAAAAAAACCTTGCATTAAAATCTGTAAAAGAAACCTTATATAAAAAAAATAAATAAAATAAATAAACAAAAATACATAAAAAAAAACTGAAAAAAATAAGCTTAAATAAAAATAAAACTCTACATTAACGAGCTCTTGAAAGGCAAAGGTGGGATGCCTGCTGGAAGGTGGACTGCACAGCGTTAGGAAAAGGTTTCACTCAGGCACTGGCAGGCCGGCAAGGCTGAGGCAGGTGCAGGAGGCAGCAGAATGTTCTAGGAAGGTGAAGCAAAGACGAAAAAAAAAAAAAAAAAGAAAGAAAGACGAAAAAAGGCGAAATAAAAGATAAAAAAAAGTGAGAAATAGAGAGAGATAGTGAAGTCTAGACAGAAGGAGGAGAGGTGGAGAAAAAGAGAGAGGTGGAAATGTCAGAAAGAGAGAGAGAGGGAGGAAGAAGAGGCGAAATAAAACACAGAAAATAAAACATATACACACGCAGGATGGAAACACTGAAAGAAAACGGAAAGCTGAAGAAAACGAGAACAACTCACTGAAAACTGAATGACACGAAACAGGCGTGAAGAAAAAAAAAAACGATAAAAAAATAAAACAATAAAACAAATAAATGAAAAATAGGCCGAAAAATTATGAAAACTTTGCATTTTCTGACGCTGAATATTGCTCACGCTCCAAATAACAATAAGAGAGATTTCTTAATAGTTACAGAGAAAACGAATCATAAAGAGAGAGAGAGAGAGAGAGAGAGAGAGAGAGAGAGAGAGAGAGAGAGAGAGAGAGAGAGAGAGAGAGAGAGAGAGAGAGAGAGTGTACTATGGGGCGCTGAGGAATACC
>NC_087188.1:11066234-11078734 GCF_035594125.1 Scylla paramamosain
AAACCGTGAAAAAAAAGCAGAAAACACGAGGAACACTTACGACCTTGAAGCAAACCAGAGAAAAATGCAACTTGTTTATATATATCATTACATTTAATTTATTTTTAATGGGAGTCTTGTGTAATTTGCCTCCCACCTAAATAAAATAATGCCAAACAAAAGAGAAAACTGCATGAAAATATAAAATATACAAGATTAGTGAAGAACGAGAAAAAGAAAAACGAGTCCTGATTCTCTGCATGTCCTATCATCACACATTTTCTTTGTTTTCATGGGACTCATGCATAAATTTTCCTTTTCCCCTCCAAAAAAAAAAAAAGACAGTGGAAAAAAAAATATATATAGCAAAGTACACAATTAACGGCTGAAACATTGAAGAAAACGACTCTGTATACATAACCACTATTTTGTTTATGCGAAATGCGTAATGTAATCTGCGTCTCCTCCATATGACAAAGGAAAAAAAAAGAAAAATACATAAAAAAAAACAGCAAAATAGACAAAAAAAAATAGTTGAAATATTAAAGCAAAAAAGAGATCCTGTATATAACATCACTACAATTCCTTTATTTTCAGGGTAGTCAGGATAGGCGTGGGAAGTATGGACGTCCCGTTAGTTAGCTGTCCTTACAATCACCACCTGTACGGGCACACCTGAGCTCTTGTCCTTTAATATTACCTGCAGAGAGAGAGAGAGAGAGAGAGAGAGAGAGAGAGAGAGAGAGAGAGAGAGAGAGAGAGAGAGAGAGAGAGAGAGAGAGAGAATGATCAGTGACCTTTCAGAAATAGACGAAACATTGTAAACTGACACGAAGATAAAGAAAAAACGAAAAAAACGAACGAAACTTACTGACATTGGGCAAACATATGTATTTTCATTTCACTGTACTGTTTTTTTTTCTTTTTCGTTTTGTTATGTTTGTCATTTATCTAAAAGCAAAGTACTGCACTATAACTCTCTCTCTCTCTCTCTCTCTCTCTCTCTCTCTCTCTCTCTCTCTCTCTCTCTCTCTCTCTCTCTCTCTCTCTCGCTCTCGCTTGATTATAAGAGTATAAATCTATAAAAAGAGTTTAGAGCTTAAATTGAAGAAAAATGAGAAGAAAGAGGAGGAGGAGGAGGTGACGGAGGAGGAGGAGGAGGAGGAGGAGGAGGAGGAGGAGGAGGAGGAGGAGACTATCAATATTAATCCATAACAAAATCAGGAAAAAATAAAAACCGACCATTTTCATTTTATTATCATGTCATTATCATTCATCTTCCTCTTGTTTTTCATCCCATCTATCATTCTCTTCTTCCTCCTCCTCCTCCTCCTCCTCCTCCTCCTCCTCCTCCTCCTCCTCCTCCTCTTCATCACCATTTTCCTCTAATTTACTTTTTTTTTTTAACTTTTTTCCTTCTTTTTCTTTGTAGTCAATCATTCATTTTTTTCCTCCTCCTGACGTTTCATCTTGGTGAGGAAAGGGAGAAAAAGAAAAGAGAAGAGAGGAGAGGAGAAAATGAAACGAAAGAGAGAGAAAGAAAGAGAAGGAGAAAGACAAAGGAGAAGTGAGGGTGAAAAAGTACAGGAGAAGAAAAGAATGAGGTGGATGAGGAAGGAGGTAATAAAAGATTCAGAGAGGAGGAGGAGGAGGAGGAGGAGGAGGAGGAGGAGGAGGAGGAGGAGGAGGAGGAGGAGGAGGAGGAGGAGGAGGAGAGATTATAGTCACTTGTAAACATTGAACTAATGATGAGAGGAGGAGGAGGAGGAGGAGGAGGAGGAGGAGGAGGAGGAGGAGGAGGAGGAGGAGGAGGAGGTACTTCAGTAATTGACCATAAGACTTAAGTAAATAAAATCATCACTATCATCATTATCATCATTATCATTATCATTATTATTATTATTATTATTATTATTATTATTATTATTATTATTATTATCATCTTTACCAATAATAACGAAAATATAGACAATAAAAAAAAAGAAAACAATGAAGAGTGAACAGGAAATAAATAAATAAAAGAGAAAAACAAAGACTTCCCCACACATACATACACACTCCCTCTCACTCTATTGGCCAGTACGTGTCACCATCAACCAATCAGCACCACCCGGCTCGTGACGTAATAGGTGAGTCACGAATTAAAAACCTCATGACGTCACACCTTTACCCCGCCCACCTGCGTGACGTAATCAAACCATCAATACACCTGGCTGCTTATGACCTTTTCCCAGGTGCGCCCTCTCATTACCTACACGTGTCTGAATGAGCTGGACAGGTGTGGACGGGTGTGGACAGGTGTTGAAAGATGTGGGGTGGGTGTGGGCAGGTGTGTGGAGGTGTGGGTAGGTGTGTGGAGGTGTGGGTTGGTGTTAAAAGGAGTGTGTGTGTGTGTGTGTGTGTGTGTGTGTGTGTGTGTGTGTGTGTGTGTGTGTGTGTGTGTGTGTGTGTGTGTCCAGTTAAATGTGATATAACTCACTGACCCCATCCCCCGCCCTCTCTCTCTCTCTCTCTCTCTCTCTCTCTCTCTCTCTCTCTCTCTCTCTCTCTCTCTCTCTCTCTCGGATATATATACTCATGAATCCCGACAAATGTTCGACCATTAATCTGTATAAATATATCTCTATAATCTCATACATACATACATTCATACTTATATACATACATTAAAATTAATTCCCTCACGCTGTTACACTACCCTCCCTCCCGCTCTCTCCCTTCCACTCTCTCTCTCTCTCTCTCTCTCTCTCTCTCTCTCTCTCTCTCTCTCTCTCCCCTCCCCCACTTTCTCTCTCTCTCTGTATCTCCTCTCTTCACCTCTTTCTCTCCTTTCCTCTTTCTACCCCTCTATCCCTTTCATCCTTCACACACACACACACACACACACACACACACACACACACACACACACACACACACACGTGGTAGCATTTTTCACTTTAAACACTGCTTAACTTTGCACCAAGACGCTCCTGATGACTTGCTTCCGGCGCCCCTTGACACTGGGACCGGAAACGACGAGGCCTGCATGAGAAGGAGGAGGAGGAGGAGGAGGAGGAGGAGGAGGAGGAGGTATTTGAGCAAGAGTTGGCAAAATGGAGGAGGAAAAGGAAGATGTTGAGATTGAGAACGTGTAGGAGGAGGAGGAGGAGGAGGAGGAGGAGTAGGAGGAGGAGGAGGAGGTGGCGGTGGGAGAAAGAGTAAGGCAAAGCAAGAGGTAAAGATTGAGAAGGAGGAGGAGGAGGAGGAGGAGGAGGAGGAGGAGGAGGAGGAGGAGGAGGAGGAGGAGGAGGAATGAGATATGTGAGCGTGTGTGACCGCACGCGTGTGTGTGTGTGTGTGTGTGTGTGTGTGTGTGTGTGTGTGTGTGTGTGTGTGTGTGTGTGTTTGTGTGTGTTTAAAATGCAATCATCTCTCTTTTTACCTCTTCCTTCTTCACACTTCCTTTTCCTTATCATTACTCTTTCCCCCTCTTCCTTCCTTCTGTTATTTCCAGCACCTCCCTTCTCTCCGTCCCTCGCTCCGTCCCTTCCTCCATCTCTATCGTATCACTCCACAAAGCAATGTTTTTAGCGGTCTGCCTTCATTTGAATGCTATCCATCTGCAAGACTGCTGAGGCGTGCTGGAGGGAGGGAGGGAGGGAGAGAAGGTGTGGGAGGGAGAGGTGGAGAGAAAAAGTCTGGGAGGGAAGGAAAGATCCGAGGAGGAACCAAGGAAGAGGAGAGAATAGGAAGGAAGGTGTGGGAAGGAGAGGTGAAGAGAAAAATTCTGGGAGGGATGGAAAGATTGATAAAGGAAGGAAGGAAGGAAGGAAGGAAGGGGAATCATGAATGGAAAGAGGAAGGAAAGGAAGGAAGAATGGAAGGAAGGAAGGGAAATATATATGCAAGGAAAGGAGGAATAGAGGGAAGGAGTAAAAAAATGAAAGTATGGGAAGGAAGGAAGGAAGGAAGGAAGGGAGAAAAATCTGAGAGTGAAAACAATATCAGTAGTCAACATTCCCAGCTTCATATCATCACCATCATCACTATACGTTACATAAAGGGCACAGTTACTGGAAAAGGGATGGACACTCAAACAACACTCACAATCTTTCATCATCATCATCATCACTATCACTATCAATATGCGGAATTATAAGAAACACGCATCTTCGTATCATTATCATCATTATCACTATTAATTATTATCCATTACCTATCATTATCACTATCAAACTTTATCATTATCAATCATTATCATTATCAGTCATTATTATTATCGACATTATCGCTATCATTATCATCATGGATCATTACTATCAATTATCATCATCATCATCATAACCCACACTGTCACTCTCAATAACATACAATCATAAGGAAAAAAAAAAAAACATGGGTAATACTGACGCCTCGCCTCACCTTACGTCACCACCACCACCACCACCACCACCACCACCACCACTAACTCACCTGTAAAGAAAGACGAAAAAAGAAAAAAAAATTAACACACGTGTCCTTTACAGAGAAGCCCCCGCGCACCAAACTTTAATGGTATGCTGTACGAGTAATGGAGAATAGTAAAGTTAGTTCTCTATCGATATTCCTTTGTGCCAGTACCCTCTAATATTTACAGTAGATGCGGTACGTAGCGAAAAAGCATTTATAATTTCACTATATTGCTGCCCCTGCCTCCTGTTCTCCCGTGCTTTGTTCCACGATAAGGTCTAGCTCTCAAAGACCACAAAGATGATTGGTCAGGTTCTCGTGGGTGTTTTCTTCCTCTTACTTATGATACAGAAATCTTGCTCGACTCTTTCCATGCCCTAATCAAAGAGTTTTGCCCAATTCTAAAGGAAACACAAAAATTAAAAGATAAAAACCAAGAAACGAAGAACCACGGGATTAGGAAAACATTCTTGAATATTCTTTGCATATTCACATCAAGAAGAAACACATGAAAAACAAAAAAGAAACGAAGAAAACACAAAGATAAGGAGATAATGCAGAATGTTTGTTTGAATATAACCTTTACTAGAATCGCGAGAAGGACAGAAATATCCTTGCTTATTCTAGTCAAGAAGAAACACGTAAAAAACACAGCAGAAAATGAAGAAAAACACAAAGATAACAGGATAATGCGTAAATACTGTTTAAATTTAGCCTACACAAGAATCATAAATACATCCTTGGAAATTTTAATGAAGGAAAAAACACGTAAAAATAAGACAAACAAAGATAACAAAATAAAGCAGGTTTCTTATTTAAACCTAACTGCCACTAGAAAATAAGAAACCCCCTTAGTAATTATGATCAAGAACAAACTTAAAAATAAAAATAATTAAGAAACCGCAAAGTTAACTAGATAAACAATGAAATGAAGAGGAGGACACAAATCTAAATATACAGTAACTCATTCTGTTCTCCTTTCCTTCCTTCTTCTCCTCCTCTTTCTTCTATCACATACTCGTATATCTCATGATTTTCCAAGAGAGAAACACCAATCAAGAGAAAGAATGAGATGAAGAGAAGAACAGAAATATAGAGAGAATACTCCGTCCTCTTGTTCTCTCCTCCTCCTCCTCCTCCTCCTCCTCCTCCTCTCCCTCCTCCTCCTCCTCCTCCCTCGTGTTACATATACCATAATTTTCCCGAAGAGGAAGATTTACAGGTGGGAAACATAATTACCTTTTCATATTTATGTTTTCCGGAACACCTGAAGGTAAAGGCACAAGGTTTTATTATCCTGGAGTCTTTTCATTTTCTCCTTTTCTTTCTCTTTTTTTCCTTCTTGTGTGTCTAAGATTTTTATTTCGTGTACTTTTTTCCTCATTTCTTTCCTTGGATTTATCTCTCTCTCTTTTTTTTTTTTTTATACTTGGTTGGTTGTAAAATAAATGTTTTTTCTCTTTAATTTTTGTTCTATTTCTTTCTTTATTATTCTGAAGAGAGAGAGAGAGAGAGAGAGAGAGAGAGAGAGAGAGAGAGAGAGAGGAGAGAGAGAGAGAGAGAGAGAGAGAGAGAGAGAGGAGAGAGAGAGAGAGAGAGGAGAGAGAGAGAGACTATTCTATATATACATTCAAGTACCAAGAAAATAGAGAGAAAAAAGAGAGAAGGGAGAAATAACTATCAAAGGAGATGAGTAAGAGGAAGAGGAAGATAAAAAAAAAAATCCTGCTGCTCTACAAACCAGCAGGATGTGCAGGATAGCGTAGGATGGCAAGCTGGTGTCCTACAGTATCCTTTTATTCTTGTTTTGACGAAGGACTTCACTTTGTTCCGCTTTTTCCACTTCTCCGTAACTTAAAACTGCTAATATTTTCTAACTACCAGAATGTCTCCAGAAATAAATTAGTTAGCCCAATTTTAATACCTGCTTTCGGTTGATGGTTACATGCAGAAGCTATTAATTTTTTTTCTTTAAAACTTCCCTATAACTTTAACTATGGGATTCTAAAAAGTAATATTAACTTAAATTAATTCTGTATTGGTATTCCTGTATTCCTTGGCTTCCTTTAACCACACAATCGTTTTTTCTTTCCCGTTTTATATATTTTTCACCGTACACAAAAAGTCACAATTGTTTTCCCACCATACATAAAAAAATCAATACTTTCACCACACAACAAAATTATTAATCACCATCTTCATCTCTTTTTCCCCATATCCATAAAGTGAGTCACTATCTTTGGCTTCTGTAACGTGAACACCTGGCAAGAAGTTAGTCAAGTATCCCTTTTGTTCAGGCGCAGGTGAGTGGGAACGTATGCCTAGCTGTCGCCACTTCTATTTGTGTCACCTGTGTAGCCTTGTACTGCTATATTGGTACCCGTGTGTGTGTGTGTGTGTGTGTGTGTGTGTGTGTGTGTGTGTGTGTGTGCCTCTCATCTCTGTAACTCCTTCTCTCTCACTTTCTCTCTTTCTCTCTCTCCTTCTCTTCTTCTCTTTCTCTATCTCCCTCCCATAACTTGAAGGCAAAATGCGGGAGCTGCCACGCGGAGAGAAACAGAGTCTTGAGAAACAGCTGTTATGAAAGCTCTCAACTGGTGTCTGGCGCAGCTGCTGTGAAAATTAACGAGAGGCGTAAAGCAGAGGCCAGGAGAGCCGCCCTAAGTTAATGCACCGCCTGGAACCTCGAGTATATGCCTTCCCTTCCTCACCTGTGAACTGCTTGCAAGGTGAGGAAATGAGTGCCGGAGTGACTTGAGGTGTGTGTATGTGTGTGTGTGTGTGTGTGGGAGGAAGGATTTGCGTGGAGTGTCCTTTGTTTGTGTCGGTGTGTGTGTGTGTGTGTGTGTATGTGTTGGAAAGAAGAAAAATGGGGTTTAAAAAGTTATTTGTTGTTTAGTCTAATGAACCTTCTGCCCACGTGTTGTGTGTGTGTGTGTGTTTCCTTTTGCTTTAAACTCCAACCAAACTTTTTTTTTTTCCCCCATTTTTTGTCCTCCTTTCCGTTTCTTATCCTCGTTTCTCTGCCTCTCTCAGTCTCTTCTTCCTTCAATACTCCGGCGTACAGAGCCCTCCCTCCTTCCTTCCCTTTAACCTCCTCCCTCTCCTCCTCCTCCTCCTCGTGTTTCGAACCACTGACAAGCGCGTATTGGAGTTCATGAACCGCACGTGAAACTTAACCTTTCCGAAACTAAAGGCTTCGAAAATTATCTGCCACTGAAAGAGAAGCAACGAGACTCTGACACGAAGCACTTGAAGCCTAAAGGAGATAAATAAGAGACAATAGATCATAATGAATAACAACACTACTCTCATTCCTTTTATGATTATGTGTCCTGTATTCATAATCTCGTTGTTTTATTCAAGGGTTTTCAACTTGTGTGTGCGTGTGCGTGCGTGCGTGCGATATGAAATGGTTCGCCAAACTGAATCTCAATAACAAGACCCGGGAGATTCATTTTAGGTTCGAATTCCATTACGTGGATTTAGAGTTTGCGTTGCTCTGTCCGTCTGTCTGTCCGTCTGTCTTACTGTGGGATGTGTCATCTGTTTTATTAAGCTTGTGTCTGTCTATCTGTTTGTCTGTCTGTCTTTCTGCCTGTCTGTTGTGTGTGTGTGTGTGTGTGTGTGTGTGTGTGTGTGTGTGTGTGTGAAGACTCCGTGCCTGTTTATCTATCTATATGCTTGTTTGCCTGCCTGCCTGCATGTGTGTGTGTGTGTGTATGCGTGTGTGTGTGTGTGTGTGTGTGCCTGTATCACCTTACATTTCTTTATTACAGCATTGAAACATATAATTTATTCCACTCGACCCAGAAACAAACAAAAATCTATTCCACTGAAACACAACACAACACAACACAACACAACACACGCAATACCACCAATATGAACCCCACGCTACGAACACAAGTAAAAATAATAAAGACCCGTGCTGGAAAATAACAAAACAAAACAAAACAACAGAAACACAAGGCAGAGGGGAAATTAAAAGCAACACATCTGATAGGGGAAAAAAAAATTAATAAAACTCTACAGGGAAAACATAGAAGATATAAAAGTACCGCATCTAGTGGGGCAAAATACTTCTTTACACGAAAATGCATGGAAAAAAATTGCGATAGGAAAAAATATAAGGAAAGATGTAAAAAGCAATGCATGTGGTGAGAGGAAAAAAATACTATAAGAAAAATGCTTCAAGAAAACACAAATCAGAGAGAAAAAAAACAGGAAAAAAAAATGCACAAAAAATATAAAACCACATACAGTAGGAAAAAGAGACTACAGGGAAAAAAATAACAGGAAAACATGAAAAAATAGAAAAAGAAAAGAAACCAATAAACTAAAAACATTCCTTTAGATAAATTACACCAAACTTTATATATATAAAAAAAATAGACCATTAAACATAAGATAAATAAAAAAAATAAGAAAAAAAAAAAACACAGGAGGAAAAATAAACAAACAAAATACAAAAATCACAGAACACCAAATATTTCAAACAACCTGGAATCCTCTTCACAATCTTTAATATCACATGAAATCTTAACCCTCTTGCTTCCTCCCTGCCTGCTCTTCTGGTCTCTTTCCCCTCCCTCCCTCCTTCCCTCTCTCCCTTCTTTCCTTTCCAGCTTGCATCCAACCTTAGACTCTCCCATTGAGGGCGAGACAAAGGAGCATCGGACACCATACACCAGGCCGCGCTGAACCTCCACTAATTCCCCACACGGCGTAAAACAAGATCAGATCCTTTGTTTGTGGGATTCGATCAATATTCCCCGTTTCTTCCCTCTTCTCCCTTAGTGCAAGTACATCTAGCGAGGGAGATAAACAGCCACAAGGGATATAATGCCCCTTAAGGGAGGATTAAGGTCCCCTTTAGGGAGAGTAACCACTGTAGGACGGAGTAATTACAATGCTAGATTTATTACACAGAGAGGCGAGGTGCAAAGATTAAGAGTTAAAGGCAAAGAAAAGGGAGAAAGGGAGAATGATGATGGGAACGGAGGATACAGCGTCTGGGGAATACAAATGGAAGGAGGTAAACGGAAAGGAATTATACTAAAGAAAAGAAGGGAGGAAAGAAGAGAAAAAAAAAAAAAAAACAAATGAAGAACGAAAGAAGAAAGGGAGGAATAGAGTATCTAGAGAATAAGAAATGGAGATAAGTTACAAGGGGAGAGAAAAGGAAGAAAGAAGACTGAGAAAGGAAAAGAAGGGAGGAAAGAAAGATGAGGAAAAACAGGTAAATGAAGAACAGGATAAGGGAAAAAAGTGGATAAGAGGAAGAAAAGGAAGAACAAGGAGGAGGAAAGGAGAGAAAACAGAAGATAGAGGGAAAAGTAAGTAAGAGGAGAAAGAGGAAATGAAGAAGGGAGAGAAACTTCGTAAGGAATAAAGAGAGGGGAGAGAAAGAGGGAGGGACGCAGAGACGGAGGGAAGGAGGGAGGAAAGGAGAGAAAGCGAGCGCATTTAGCTTGAGGGAAGGAGGAAACCTTGGAGAATGCGTGGATCTAAAGAGGGGAGGAAAAAGAGGACATCCAATCAGGAAGAGGCAAGGAGGGAGGAAGGAGGGAAGAGAAGGAAGAGAAAGAAGGAAGAGAAGGGAAAGGAAAAAAAATGCACCCTGAGAAGTTACATTTAAAAGGAGGCAAAGGAAAAAATTATAGCTAAAGGGAAGAAGGAGAGAGAGAGAGAAAGAGAGAGAGGAGGAGAGAAAGATGGAGGAAAAGGGAAGGAGGGAGGGAGGTAAATATACGAAGGAGTTTGTAGGAGTAAAGAAGGAAGTCATGGAGTCCTTAAGGGGGCAAAACTTTATCCAATAGAGAGAGAGAGAGAGAGAGAGAGAGAGAGAGAGAGAGAGAGAGAGAGAGAGGAGTGAGAGAGAGAGAGAGAGAGAGAGAGAGAGAGAGAGATATGAAGAGTAACGACCTCTCTCTCACACACACACACACACACACACACACACGACTACACCTATCTTGACACTCAGCCATCAGCAACGAGACAAGAACGACCCCAAACAGAACCACAGCCAGAGCCACGACCCCACTACGACCTCTTACGACCACCCCCCACCAATTACGACCACCCCTTCCCATAATGAGCCAATTTCCACGGGACTTTATTGCCACTTAAGTTCTCACGCCACGACCAGGACGACCTGAAGCTGTGGGTCGTGATTCACCTTGTGGTCGTTTTTTATAAGTCTAATGGGCGTGCGAATGTGTATTAGTGATTGGTGGTGGTGGTGGTGGTAGTAGTGGTGATGGTGGTGGTAGTAGTGGTAGTAGTAATAGTAGTAGTAGTAGTGGTAGTGATTATTATTATTATTATTATTATTATTATTATTATTATTATTATTATTATTATTATTATTATCATTATTATCATTATTATTGTTGTTGTTGTTGTTGTTGTTGTTGTTATGTAAAGATTGGATATGAAAAACTGAGTGAGTTTCAATTAATTATCTTCATTATTTTGTATTTATTTGTTTGTCTATTCATTTTAGTGTCCCCCTTAATGGTTTTCCCTAATAATTCATATGATTCTAGTTAACTTTTTCTTTTAATTTTTAGTCTTTTTAATATCATGCCATTATTTCAATATTATTACATCATATTACTATCATTATTCATATTGCATCATTATATTTAAATTACTAACTCCATTTCCGTCCTTTACTTCATCTTTCCTTCCCTATTACCTTTTTTTTTCCAGCATTATAAAGTGCAAAATACCAGAGATCTTTATTTATCCTCAGTTTGGGCTTCTCCTAAATCTGTTTACCTGGCCTGACCTTACCACCCCGCGTCACACCTGTCCTTTCGACACCTCAATGACGGGCGGCAGGTGACAGGTGACCTTCTTCCCGTGACACCTGCAAAACATTCCCCAAAAAAGCAACATACCCACACACACACCTTCAAACAGGTAACAGATCCACCCCACACCTGTGTATCCACCTCTCCCTCCTCTCCCCTACACCTTTCTAAAGCAGGTGACAGTAACGGCCAACACACACACTTCCTACACACGCTTACACCCAACACCTTCACACAGTAGTAGTAGTAGTAGTAGTAGTAGTAGGATAGGAAACTAAATGACAATATGAATAAAAGTAAAGAACAAAGAATAAAAGAAATGGAAGAAGAATATGAAGCAAGAAATGAATAATGAACAAAATGAATAACGACTTAAAAGAAGAAAGAGGGAGAAAGAAGAAGGGAAAAAAAAATATTAATGTCTTTCCTGCCTTCCATTAAAACCAAGGGAAACGGTGCAAATTTATCTCCTCCTCCTCCTCCTCTTCCTCCTCCTCCTCTTCCTCCTCCTTGTATGCCTCTTCCCCTTCAAAACTTTTCTCTCCCCTCTTTTTTATCCCTCCTCTTCCATCCCTGTTTATCTTTTATCATTCTTCCTTTCCTGATTCTTTTCCTCGTATTCTACTCTTACCCTCATTTCTCTTCCTGTAACTTCCTCTCTTCTTTTTTTTTCTTTTTTTCTTTCCTCCTTGTCATCCTTATCCTCCTCATCCTCCTTTTTATCCTACTCGTATCTTGTTGCCTCTTCTTCCTGCACCTCTTCCTCATCCTCACCACCTCCTCCTCCTCTTCTTCCTCCTACTCCTACTCCTTTCTTCCTCCTGTTCATCCTACTCTTCCTCCTACATTTCTTCCTCCCATTTCCTCCTTCTCCCTGTCCTGCTCCTCAGAACACCATCTCCTCCTCCTCCACCACCATGACTCCTCCTCCTCCTCCTCCTCCTCCTCCTCCTCCTCCAGGCTGTAATGAGGCACACTCTGACGCCTGTTTAGTGGCACTGAAAAACTTGCTCGCTCTGTGTCCTCGTTAGAATCTCGTTAACGGAACTTGACTCCAATAATCCTGTTTGCGGCGCCGGGAACACTGCACCTGACCCCCCCCACTCCCCCCTGACCCCTCGACTCCCTCCTAGCCCCCTCGCCCCTCTCTTCCCCTTCCTTCGCCCCACCAAACAGCAATGCCACGCGGGAAGTTTAATATCTGTAATGGGCCAAACACTGACTAAGTTTTTTTTTTTTACTCTCTCTCTCTCTCTCTCTCTCTCT
>NC_087188.1:11088734-11131234 GCF_035594125.1 Scylla paramamosain
GTGGAATGGAGATACACACACACACACACACACACACACACACACACGGAAATGTTTAGCCCACAATACATTATCTACAAAGACACGCCTTTTGACTTTTTTCCTTATATATATACAGCAAGAAGTGCGTATACAATATTTAATAAAGAAATGAAAAGAAAAATCATTCGAAATATAACTGAAAAGAACACGTACTTTTCTGTAATAATTTACGTACTTTTCTGTAATAATTTAAACTTTTACTTATGAAGCATTGAAGAATTTGGAGACTTTTTTTTTATGGCAATACTTAATGAAAAAAAAAAAAAAGACAATAAGAAAAATCATTAAAAAAATAATAGAAAAACATACTTTTGTGAGAATAATACAAATTTTCACACGAACAAGCTTTGGAGATAAAGAAAATACTTCAAACACTTCTTTATGCAACACAAGATTGATATACATAAGAACATAAGAACATTAGATTATTTCTTTTTATAAGCAAATAAGTAAATTCAAAAAAATGGAAGAAAGAATTAAGGATAGAAAGCAGTAAGTAAAAAAATAATTCTTGCCCCCAAAAAAGATAATTTACAGAAATACAT
Source organism: Scylla paramamosain (assembly GCF_035594125.1). Taxonomy (NCBI): domain Eukaryota; kingdom Metazoa; phylum Arthropoda; class Malacostraca; order Decapoda; family Portunidae; genus Scylla; species Scylla paramamosain. The sequence goes on from NC_087188.1 coordinate 11,089,322, forward strand.
AACAAGCAAAAGTTACCTCACAGCTAATAATGATGAAAAAAAAAAAGGGAAGAAAACCAGTAAGAAAAAAAAAAGAGGATAAAAACTGATAAAGAAAAAAGAGGAAGAAAAACGGATAAAGAAAAAAAAAGAGGAAGAAAAACTGATAATGAAAAAAAAAGAGGAAGAAGAAACTGATAATGGAAAAAAAGAGGAAGAAAAACTGATAATGAAAAAAAGAGGAAAAACTGATAAAGAACAAAGAAGAAAACTGATTAAAAAAAAGAGGAAAAAAATTATAAAGAAAGGGGAAGAAAACTGATAAAGAAAAACAAAAAGAAAAACAAGAAGAAAACTGATAAAAAAAAAAAAAATGAGAACAAAAACTGAAAAAGAAAAAAAAGGATGAAAAACTAATAAAGAAAAAAAAGAAGAAAAAACTAATAGAGAAGAAAACAAAAGAAAGAAACACCTAACACAATACAAATAAGAAAAAAAGACAAATAAAAGAAGTACAGGAGACCAAAACACCCTTTTATCTTTTTTATGCAAGAGACACACTGGCCGGGGGGCGAAAATGGTGTAGAGAAAACAGGCCTACCGAAGATGCCAGTCCCTAAAGAATAGTGCCAGAAAGATTAACGAAAATTAAAGGAGAAGTGTCTTGTGTTATACCTCACGAGAACAGGAGACCAGATGACTACACAAGGCAGCTCTATCATAGGAAGAATAGAAATAGGAGACAAAAATCTGATGAAAATAAGAAATGAGAGAGGTAAGAGACTGCAGTGAATAAAAGAACAGGCAGATTACATTGAACGAAAAAAAACTGTTGGGTACAAAAGACAAAAAAAAAAAAAAATAGAAACAGTGGACAAAAAAAATAAATAAATAAATAAATAAATAAACAGAAAAAGGACAAAGGAGGGAGCACAGAAGACCATAAAAGAAGTAGTTAGACCACACAAGACCACAAGACCAGTTGACGACACAATGCAACTCCATTACACGAAGAATAAAAACAGTGTGGTACAAAAAACAACAAAAATAAAATAAAAGACAAGAAAACAAAGGACAAAAGCAAAAAGTCAGACCACACTAGACCGTAGCACCAGACAACTTCATCACAGGAAGAATAAAAACAATAAAAACTCACAAACATGGCTGCCACTCGCCTCTACTCGCCCCTCGCCACTCGTGCATGCAAATCTGTGTTCCGTAAGGCATTTCCGCCCAAAGGACACAGAGCAGGAGTAAATTTCCCGCTTACAATGAAACTGTGGGTGTATATATTTACCCAACTTGAATACAGCGAGTGGCGGCGTGAATATGTGAGTAGTGAGGCGAATTAACACAAGTACTGTCTGTTTTCTGCTCTTTTTTCATGTTTTATACTGCGACAAACCGACTTTTTGGGTTTTATTTTTTTATTTTTTTTTATTTTATTTATTCATTCGTTTATTTTTTTATTTATTTATTTTTCTTGACGGGTGTTTGTGGTGAGTTTTTCTATTGCTTTTTCTGTCTTTTCTGCTTAATTTCATCTAATTGTAAAAGACTGTTATTAGAGGTTACGTTAAGTTAGGTTAGGTTAGGTTAGGTTGTTAGGTTAGGTTAGGTTACGTAAGTTAGGTTAGGTAATGTTTATAGACTAGATGTAATGGTGGCAAGCTTCTTTTTTTCCTTATACTGACTTTGTGATTGCTTTACATCCATCCTATTCTCTTTTACAATGATGTTAGGTGACATTTGGTGAGATTAGGTTAGACTAGATTAGCTTTGGTGAGGTTTTCAGCTTACACGTAATGGTGGCATATACATTCTGCTCCTTCCACACATTCCTTCACACCACAACAAGAAAGAATTAATTTTCATCTATATCTTCTATTTCTTCTATTCCTTTCTATACTTAAATTTCCCGGTTGGTGACACATGCTTTCTATTCCCTCAACATATTCCTGGAGACCACAACAAGAGTACGTGTGCATCTGTATTACGGCGAGCTGGTGTGAGTGTCAGGCGGCTGGAGGGCTCAGGCAGCAGCGCGGGGAGGTGGCGTGGAGGCAGCAGCGGGGGCCCGAGCGAGGCGGCGCGGTGAAATATGATGAAAACCAGGACGAGACGAGACTCGCCTCCAATTTATTCCGAAACCCAGCCGCTCGTGAGTCTTCGGCGTCGTCTGCTGCAGGTGGAGGCGACAGCAGGAGGACAGGAGAGAAGAGGAGGAGGAGGAAATGGAGGAGGAGGAGCACATGGCTGAGAGAACTATACGAGGAATGGAGGAGGAGAATAAGACAAGAGAGATAGGAAGGAGGAGGAGGAGGAGGAGGTGGTGATGGTGAAGGAGGCGGAGAAGGAGGCTGAAATAGAACAAAACCAAGAATGAAGGAGGAGGAAGAGAATAAGACCTGAGAGAGGGAGAGAGCGAGGGAGCGAAGGAGAGAGAAAGACAGGGAGATTAAACGAAAAGGAGAAAGATGAAGAAAACCACAAGGAAAGGGGGAAGAGAGATGAACAAGAGAGAACGAGAGAGACAAACAAAAGAGAAAGATAAAGAGAGGGGAACATGAGAAAGGCATAAGGAGAGATATTACGATAGTTTAGTGAGGAGATAAAGAGATCAGACCCACGACTTTCTTCACCGCCCTTTGTGTGAGAGAGAGTGAGAGTGAGAGAGAGAGAGAACCACCTTTTCATAAACCGCAGGAATTCTTTAATGCAAAAATCACCTGTGCATTCACCTGGCCAGAAATGAGTAATAATACAGGTGTTGTTAGCATTTTATCACACCTTGGGCAATTCAGTAACCCGCGCCAAGTCCCCAAGGGTTCATATCCCTCCCAAGGGCGCAACGACCCCCTCCGCGCCTGTTAAATTGCCGACAGATCCAAATATTGATTGTCCCCAGCAAATTATTCCCTCAGGTGTGTTGGTGGTGCAGGTGCGACATTTGTTAATTACAGGTAGGTGTGTGTGTGTGTGTGTGTGTGTGTGTGTGTGTGTGTGTGTGTGTGTGTGTGTGTGTGTGTGTGTGTGTGTGTGTGTGTGTGTGTGTGTGTGTGTGTGTGTGTGTGTGTGTGTGTGTGTGTGTCATTATATATTCTTTTATTGATAAGTCTACCTATCTAATGCTCTTCCTCTTCCTCCTCCTCCTCTTTTCCTTCTCCTCTTCCTTCACCTGTTTTTCCTCCTCCTGGTTCTTCTCTACATCTTCCACCTCATTCTTCTCATCCTCTACTTGTTCCTCCTCCTCCCGCTGCTTTTATGGATGTGTGGAGTGAGTGTGGAGTTTCTTGCATCACTCCACCTCTTCTTTTGACGAGTGTATGTTTCCTCCTCTTCCTCTTCCTCCTCCTCTTGCTTTTATGTTTTTCTCTTCTATCACATCCCATTGCCAGTCATTTTCTTGTGTTTTATGGTAGGGAATGATATCTTCTCCTCCTCTTCCTCCTCTTCCTCCTCCTCTGCAGTCACTTGGGCCGGCTCCCAATGGAGGAGGGGGCGGCGCGACAGCCAATCAGCACGCTTCTTTGCTATCCCCAGCCAATGAAAAACTCGGAAGCTGTAAAACTTGCGGCTCACATGGATGAACCAATCAGCTGCTCGCCTTTCACCCCTCTCACTCTCACTCTCACTCTCCCTTCCCCTCTCTCTCCCTCAATCCCTCTCTTTACCTCCACTCATATCCCTCCCATCATAAGCTCTCCTCTTCCCTCCCTCTATAAGTTCTCTTCCCTCTCTCCTCTCCCTCTCCCTCTCTCTCTCTCTCTCTCCCTCTCCTCCTGACCCCAAAAAGCCCTCCAGGGACGCAGTGTTTCTCTCCTCCCTTTACATCAGTGCTTTCCCCCATATACCTGAATTAAATTTGTAAATGTATGTGTTCTAAAACTGTTTCTATTTAAATGTATTGTTTGTCTTTTGTTTGACTTTCATATTGGTTTGATTCAGCTTATGTTCATTTTTGTCTGTCTGTCTGTCTGTCTGTCTTTTTTGTTCGTTTTTTTTTTTCTATTGCTGTGTCCATCTAGTTTCTCTCTCTCTCTCTCTCTCTCTCTCTCTCTCTCTCTCTCTCTCTCTCTCTCTCTCTCTCTCTCTCTCTCTGGACTCCATATTCCACTTCCCAGCATCACAACTTCAGTCTCGTTTTCCAATACAGGATCGCAGGGCAAACATCGGTAAAAATTCACCCTGCCTTCATCTGACCCTCCCTCCCTCTGCCCCGTGCACTTTACGGCCCCTCGCTGCCGCTGCTGCTGCTAACATTACTACTCTCATTGCCTCTGCTCCCTCCCCCCCCTCCTCGGCTCACCCACGTTTTCTATATATAGGTTAAAGATTATCGTACACTTGTTTATTTACGGTTTTCAAGGCAATGTTGTTGATTTGTTTCGTTTTCTTTTATTTATTGTGTTGTTGTACGGGTGATTTACGTTTTCTTTGTGTGGTTTTATGGGAAACGGCTTTATTTTGCGTTTATGTAAAGGGTTTTTTTTTTATTTGTTCTTTTTATTTTTTTTATTTTATTTTTTCTCATGTCCTGTTTAGTTATATGGGTGATCTCCGTTTTCTATATATAGGTTTATGGGTGCACTTTTCTTTCTTTCTTTTTTTTTTTACAAGTGTAAGTTCTCTTGTAGGTGAAAATTATTGTTTTTGTTCTTTTTAATACGTTTGTACATAAAATCCTTTCTTTCATTAAGCTCTCTCTCTCTCTCTCTCACTCTCTCTCTCTCTCTCTCTCTCTCTCTCTCTCTCTCTCTCTCTCTCTCTCTCTCCCCTAGTAATGCACAGAAAGAATTAAAATGCGCAGCGCAATGTTATGACGTTGTCCTTATTGGAAGTGAAACGTTAATTGTCACACGCTACTTGTAAACAAAATCTGTACACACACACACACACACACACACACACACACACACACACACACAAACACAGAGACGTAATTACTATAGGAAGAGAGACATACATGAATGAGGCGCCTACACACACACACACACACACACACACACACACACACACACACACACACACACACACACACACACACACACACACACACACACACACACACACACACACACACACACACACACAAACACAGAGACGTAATTACTATAGGAAGAGAGACATACATGAATGAGGCACCTACACACACACACACACACACACACACACACACACACACACACACATACACACACACACACACACACACACACACACACACACACACACACACACACACACACACACACACAAACACAGAGACGTAATTACTATAGAGAGAGAGACATACATGAATGAGGCGCCTACACACACACACACACACACACACACACACACACACACACACACACACATAAACACCGCGGGAGGAGGAACGCACACACAGATAAACACAAGTCAGTTATGATTACGAGTGTTTGTTTCTCATATGTTGTTTAATGTATGTTAATGCTGGGAGTGTTGGCAAGACTGATGGCTGGGCTGTGCGAGGCGCCATGGTGTGTGTGTGTGTGTGTGTGTGTGTGTGTGTGTGTGTGTCGGCTTTAAATGGTGCGGGATTAAATTTTGTTTTCATATTTCAATTTTGACATTTTTTTTTCGTCTCGTGTCTCTCTCTCTCTCTCTCTCTCTCTCTCTCTGATTAATGTTTCTTTCCCTACTTTTATCCTCTTTTCCTTCTTTTCTTCTCTTTTCTCTCCTTCTTTCCTCCTCCTCCCTCCTCCTCCTCCTAAAATTATCCTTCTTTCCTTTGTTGTCTCTCTGTTCCTTATCTTCCTTCTTTCTTCCGCCTTCTTCCTTTGTTCCTCTTTCTATCTCACTTCTTTTATTCCTTCCTCCCTCCATACACATATATTCTTCCTTCCCTTCTTCCCTTCTTCTAATCCTCCCTCTTCCTCGCATCAATCTCTTCCTTCCTTTACTATGTTGTTCTTTATTTCCTTCCTTCGTTCTATCACTGCTGCATTCACTTTTCTTATTCACTGTATCCTTATTTTTATCATCATCTTCCTCTTACACCTCTTTCTTATCCTGTTACTCCTCTTCCCTTTTCCGTGTTGGTGTCTTCTTATTCTTGTTTGTCTATCTATTCCTTTTCTATTCTTCTATTATTTGTCAGTTGTTTGTTTTGCTATTGTGTGTTTGCTATTGTATGTTTTGTTTGTTTATTTATCTATGTATCTACTTGTCTATCTATTTCCTTTTCTACTTCATCTATTTGTTTATCAATTATTTTCTCTTCCTGTCTATCTGTAAGTATCTATCCATTCCTGTCTATCTATCTGTTTATCTATCCTTTCATCAACTGTCGATCTGTCCTTTACCTGTCTATCTGTCAAAGGTACTCCTCGTATCCCAATCAATAACTACCTGTCTATTTTTATCATTGCTAGTTACCTGTCTATATTTACCTATCTGCCCTTTACCTGTATGCTCCTGTCCATCTGTCTACCTCCCTATTAATTACCTATTTCCACCAATATATTAAGAACTACATGTCTATATCTACCATTGCGTTGTTAGTTACCTGTCCACCCTTCACCTGTCTACTCCTGTCTCTAATCCTATCCACCCCATCTATCTCCACGCGTCCCAGGTTCCATCTCATTAACTAAGCATGGAACGAAGCTTCGGAACCGGTCTGAACGAGCTCATTTTCGGCCCAAAAGCTTCACTGCCTCACCAGGAGACTTGGTACAATTCCCTACCATGATTAAGTCCAACAGTTTTTCCCTAATTCTCTATTCCATCCCCTCCCGGCCCTACGTCACTGGCAGGAGGAGGAGGAGGAGGAGGAGGAGAAAGAGGAGGAGGAGGAGCGTAGAAGTGTGTGTGTGTGTGTGTGTGTGTGTGTGTGTGTGTACCAAATGCCGAGAAGTTTGCTTTTGTATTTTCGTGTTTTTTTTCTTCAAGTCTTGGTCAGTTTACATAAAACTCTCTCTCTCTCTCTCTCTCTCTCTCTCTCTCTCTCTCTCTCTCTCTCTCTCTCTCTCTCTCTCTCTCTCTCTCTCTCTCTCTCTCTACCGTCAGTACCCTTACGTAAATTAATAATGTAATTCTCTGTACCGAACCACTTCACATTTTTGATAACCTTTTTTTCTCTTCCCTTATTAACGGAAGTCAAAGTTGTCTTTATAAAGTTAGAGTGAAAACTTGTATAAAGCTTGACTGCGCCGTTCCTTCAGCTTCGCCTTGGCATTCTATTAGGATTCAGGACTCTCTCTCTCTCTCTCTCTCTCTCTCTCTCTCTCTCTCTCTCTCTCTCTCGTAAAAGGAGGAAAAAGGATGGAATTTCGAAGCCTCCCATGAAGAAAAGTCGACTCCTCGTTTTCTTTCACCACTACATAGAAAAAGAAAGACACCAAAGAAAGTATTGAAAAGGCATTGACAGAAGGAATGAAAGACGAATGGACAGACACAGAGAGAGAGAGAGAGAGAGAGAGAGAGAGAGAGAGAGAGAGAGAGAGAGAGAGAGAGAGAGAGAGAGAAAGAGAGAGGCACTGACTGGGACAGCGCCACACACACACACACACACACATACACAGATTGAGTCAAGTAAAAATTCAACACCTCAGCTTATTTTCGTAAACGTATTGACAATTTTCCCCAAAAGACTTCCATCAAGATCTTAAAATATCCCAGGGGCGCGTCCACCTCATCCCTAAAACTCACCTCTGCTTTTTCTTATCTTTAAATGTGACTATTATGACTATTTTCGATTCTACTATTATTAACATCACTATCCTATTCATATTTCTCTTTTATTTACGGTTTTTTTCAACTCTGGGTTTTTTTTCTTATTAACATTACTATTAATCTATTTTTATCATTATTTTTATTATTCATTTTATTTATTTTTTCAACTGGAATGAAAAAAAATAGGACAAAAAAAACACTATTATTATTTCTATTTGTCTGCTACTATTTTTCTATCACTATTTCTATCTCAGTATTTTCTATGGAACCTGTAACTGTTTTGATATTCTTTCCTTAGCATTTCTACAAGTACTCACAACTTGCTTTGTAATTACTAAAAAGACAATATTTATTCTCACACTCTCTCTTTTCTTTCATTTAGTAATAAGTATAATCTTTATATCAATATCTGTAGTAATATCTGTAATTGTTTTAACTCTCATTCTTAACATTTCTTCACTAATCATATTATTATAACTTGCTCCGTAATGATTAAAAAAAAAATAGTATAATTATTCCTATACTCTCCATTCTTTTATTTATCGACAAGTATAGATTTACATAATTACTATAAACGTTTAAATATTCCTTCCTTCATTCCCACAGTAGCTATAAAGTAATGATATAAAAAGACAGCATTCACTCTTAAACTCCCCTCTTCTCTTCATCTTTCTCTACATTCCTGAAGTCCTGAGGGGAAAGAATGCCACCAAATTGTTAAAAAGGTTAAGATTTTTTTTTCCACGTTAAAATTCTACCTTTGCTTGATGAGTCCCGGAGTCGCGTTCGGTGTCACTCGAGTCATTAATCATTATTCTGAAAGCTCCTGCGATACCCAGTGATTTATTGCGTCAGGAAATCCTATTCAGTAATACTAGATGTCCGTCCGCCACCAGCACCACCACAACCACCACCACCACCATCACTCCGTTTTGAAATATAAGAAGATTAAACAAGATTCATTGAAAGTGGGTTAGGTTTTACAAAAGAACGCCACTTTTTTAGCCAAACACAGGTCAAGAAACACATTATATTATTACCAACACCAACATTGGAACATTAAACTAAGCAAGACAAAGAATAATCAGCTTATCAATGCATCATACAACAATTACTTTCACACCAGCACGCAACACAAGTCAAGAAACATAATATTATCCCCCCCCCGCTCTCACAACACATGGAAACACTAAAACGATCCAATACAGAAAAGAATCACTCATTAACGCAACACCCCGACACTTATTTCCACACCAGCGCGCAACGCAACACTGAAGAAACGCACACTCAAACGCACACCACTGTTCCCCCACGCACTGGCAACACAAAACGCAGGGAAACACTGGAACTATGCAACACAGCGAGAAAAATAGCACAAAAGCAACACGGAGGTACGATACGAAGAGAGAGAGAGAGAGAGAGAGAGAGAGAGAGAGAGAGAGAGAGAGAGAGAGAGAGAGAGAGGAGTGCAACCGCCAGGAACAAACACGGGAGAAGTGACAGAGAACAAAGCGCAGGAAGGTCTAAATTTGCATGCAGCAAGACACATCCACCTTTATCACGCCCTCCACCACTCCCGCGCCCCTGGGTCCGGAGAGGGCCTGGCTATGTATCTCTTACGCCACGGGGAGACACGGCTATAGAACACGGCCGTAGGGAACCAAGGATACTGAAGAATGTAAGAGACAGAGAGAGAGAAAGAGAGAGAGAAAGTCAATTTATCTCCACTTCTTCTTTGTTGGTAATTATTCCGAATCCTTTTATGTCATCTTCCTTCCTTCAGTCCTCCTTCCTGCCTCCTCCACGTCTCGAGTTCCAAGGTCACCCTCTTTCGTCGCTCCAAGAGGAACAAAATTTACATGGCGACTTTCTCTCTCAGTTTGCGGGACACTCGTGAGGCGCGAGTGTCCAAAAGAACTCGTGTAAGTTTTAATTGTTGTAAAGCGAACCTCCTTCTCCTTCTTCTCCTCCTCCTCTTCCTCCTCCTACTTCTCTTCCGTATCTTCCTTCTCCTCCTTCGGCAGCAGATAACTAGAGAGGAATTTATATATACATGCATACATACATACAGATCCCTCCTCTTCCTCCCCCCTTCCTCTCTTCAGACACACACACACACACACACACACACACACACACACACACACACACACAAGCTTGACTCAATCTCAAAAAATAACACAGATAGGTAACATACTCTCTCTCTCTCTCTCTCTCTCCTCTCTCTCTCTCTCTCTCTCTCTCTCCTCTCTCTCTCTCTCTCTCCTCAAGCAGATAATCTTAAAATTCCTACAACTTCCTTCGCTCTTTGCTTCTCCTCTCTCCTCCCCTCGTCTCTCACTCTCTCCTTTCATCTCCAGCCAAGAGCATCCCTCCTCCCTCTTCCTCCCTCTCTCTCTCCCTCTCTCTCCCCCTCTCCCTTTCTCATTCGTGGCCTTCAAACACTTTTTCATGGTTGTGATGAGATGTATGCCAAAGAACAGGAATCTTCTATCTTTTTATGAGTATTTGTTGGGTCCCTATGCTTTGAATTTAATGTATCAGTCTGGTCTTTTGTGATTCCTTTGTGTTCCTTTGTGATTCATTTGTTTTGTCTGTTTTTTTTATTTGTTTTTTTTTCTTCTTTTGTATTCGTTCTTGTATTCATTTTTTTGTTTCTTTTGTACTGGTTTTTATTTTATTTCTATTCCTCCATGCACTCCTTTGTATTCTGTATTAGTTTATATTTACTTGTATTAATCTGTATTCTTTTTGCACTTCACTTGCATTTCTTCCTGTATTAATCTATGTTATTTGTATATTCCTTTGCATTAATTTAGTTTCTTTTTTGTATTTCATTCGTATTCCTTCGTATTTATTCCCGTATCGTAACAACAACAACAACAAACACAACAACAACAACAAACACAAAAATGCACCACTTCCCATGTAATTTCTTCCTTCTAACACGTGTCACTATATCACCTTTCACTCCCCCCATATTTTTTTCCCTGAAGCGAGATTGGGAAGAAACCTTTACAACAACACATACAAGGATTACAATTTCATGGGTAGGGATGTAGGGATGACACACTCTCACTCTCACCCTCTCTCTCTCTGTGTCTCTCTTCCTCTCTCTCTCTCTCTCTCTCCCTTTCTCCCTCTCCTTCGTCCCCAGGGATTCAAGGTTGCTGTGTCTGCCTTTAAGGTCCAATTCTAACCCCTTCAAAGGAGATTCTGATCCTATTGGTATGTGATTTTATCCTCAGTTGTAGAATCGGAAGCCGCGTGTGTCTTTCGTCACCAAGAGAGAGAGAGAGAGAGAGAGAGAGAGAGAGAGAGAGAGGAGAGAGAGAGAGAGAGGAGAGAGAGAGAGAGAGAGAGAGAGAGAAAGTAAATGGAAAATGCTAAAAAAAATGAGATGAAGATGGAACATGTGAAAAGGAATTGGAGAGAGAGAGAGAGAGAGAGAGAGAGAGAGAGAGAGAGAGAGAGAGAGAGAGAGAGAGAGAGAGAGAGAGAGAGAGAGAGAGAGAGAGAGAGAGGTTCATCTATGTGTGTGTGTGTGTGTGTGTGTGTGTGTGTGTGTGTGTGTGTGTGTGTGTGTGTGTGTGTGTGTGTGTGTGTGTGTGTGTGTGTGTGTGTGTATACACCACAAAACTGAATTCTTCTTCTTTTATTAATCTGTAAATTGTATTATGTATTCATTCTACTATTATTACTATTACTACTACTACTACTACTACTACTACTACTACTACTACTACTACTACTACTACTTCTTCTACTACTACTACTACTACTACTACAACTACTTCTACTACAACCACCCACCAGAACCACCACCAACACAATCACTACCACCACCACCACCACCACTACTACTACTACTGCTACTACTACTGATACAAATAGAATCCTCTCACATACACGAGAGAGAAGGTTTATTAATCTTGATTACCTAAAAGGGAGTTTGATTATCTTCAGACTAACACCACCCTTGGTCATGCCTTGATAAATGGCCCCACCCTCTCTCTCTCTCTCTCTCTCTCTCTTGATAGATAGATAGGTAGATTGAGAGAGAGAGAGAGAGAGAAAGAGAGAGAGAGAGCGCACACCAAACAGCACGATGAATAATGACGCTGGGATGAATATAGGGTAAGTCACTCTGGCAAAAAATAAATGACTAAAGGAACGAGCGATCATGAATCACTCAGTGGGGCTCGAACCTTGCACCTCCACCTTTGTCTTAACCCACACACCACTGAGCCACCTTAATACATCCCTTGAGATTCGAACCGTCGCCACCAGCACACCGGGACACCAAGAAGCCAGCCCACAAATGCCCCTCGAGGTGTTGTGATGTGAGACACGTTCTTCTGAGAATTCCTGGCGGGGTTCACGGTAACACGGATTGGCGTCCCGTAAACAGTCTCGGCTCGGGAAGAAATGCGGGAACAGCGGCAGGAGGAGGAAGAGGAGGAGGAGGGAAAGTCCGCGGGAGAAATACAAGAATAGACGAGGCATGGTGAATACTTGAGGGGAATACACAAAATGGACGGGGAATTCACGGGTTGGGTAAAGGAGGGAGATACAAAAGAGAGAGATATAGGAAGACTGCCAACGTGGGACAAAACAGATGGCAGGTGTGGAGAGGAAAGATACGCGGAGACAGAAATAACAGATAAGAGAAAAATCATTAAAGAAAAAGACATCAGTAAAAGGGATTTATATTCGTTCAGGAAGATTACGAAGAAGAAACAGAACATGAGGCAAAATTGTAAAAGAGAAAGATAAGCACAGACAGAAATGACAGATAAGAAGAGAGAAGAGTCATTAATAAAAGGGATAAAGGAAGAAAAGCAAAGGTCAAATATGAATAAGAAAAACGATTTGAAGAATAAAGACAGAAATAACGAATAAGACGAAAAAGAGAGAGGGACAAAGTAGGATTGGAAAGATGTAGCAGAAGAGAAAGACGAAGAGAGACACATATAAATAACTGATAAGAAGAGGAGAGGAGACTTGTTGATAAATGAGGGGGACGGAGAAACTTGATGAATATGTATAGAAGAAAGATAGGCAGAGGTAGACGCTAGGAAGTAATAAATATGCAAGAAGAGGAGAAAATAAGAATCACTGATAAAAGGAAGGATAAAAGAAGATTGCCAATATGGAACAGGGGAGATGGCAAATATGAATAAGAAAAACGATATGCAAAAAAGAAGACATAGAAATAATAGATACGAAGAAGAGGAAAGGAGAGTCACTGATAAAAGAAGGAAATAGAGGAAGACTTGGAAGATAGGCAGAGAGAGAGAAATGGAAATAACAGAGAAGAGAAGAGAAGAGATTCACCGATAAAAAAGAGATATTGAGGAATACGAAGACGGAACAGGTGCGAAAATAAAAAAAATAGCAGAGGAGGAAATAAAAGTATCGAAAACGGAAAGGAGAATAAATTCCTTGATAAAAGAGAAGCAGGGAGGAATATGAAGAGAAAACAGAACATACACAAAGAAAACAATACAAATCAGACAGGAAAGAAAAAAAGAATGAATAGCAGAAATATTAGAGAAATGCACAAAATTAAAGAATATTGTGAATGAAAAAAAATAAGATAGAGACGAAAGATTTGCAGCTGAGAGAAAGTGAAAGTAAAGAAAAATACGATATATAACAGATGAAAATTGAATAACATGAAAACACATATCTAGAACAACTGGGAGGTAGATAAAAGAAATAAATAAAAAATCTGCCTTCTTAGATTTAAAGTTGTCATCACTTAAATTTAAACGAGTGAATTTTCATTTTACGGCTCAGTAATGAAAAGAGAAGCCAGACGGACTCTCTCTCTCTCTCTCTCTCTCTCTCTCTCTCTCTCTCTCTCTCTCAGGAGGACATATTAATTTCACTTCTTCTCATAAAAGTTACTTAAGAAAAACAAAACTACTTTACATACATTCCCTCAAACAAATATTAACTTTTTAGAGAGAGAGAGAGAGAGAGAGAGAGAGAGAGAGAGAGAGAGAGAGAGAGAGAGAGAGAGAGAGAGAGAGAGAGAAAACATTTACTGAAAACAATACAAGTAACAACCTTTATTTTTGTTGTTATTATTATTTTCCTTTTTACTCGCGTCCCCCCAAAAAATATTCCTCATACGATAAGTAAAGAAAACGAGAAACGGAATTTCTAAAAGGCACACGGAACGCTTCCTTCTACAAATTGAAGACCATTTTCATAATATAGAATGACGATAAATTTTTCGCAAGGGAGAAGCAAGAGGAGGAGGAGGAGGAGGAGGAGGAGGAGGAGGAGGAGGAGGAGGAGGAGGAGGAGGAGGAGCAGGAGGAGGAGAGGTGCGAAGGGAGAAGAGGGAGATGGAATAAAAAATAAGATACGCTTAGAGAATAAGAGGAAATATGAGAGGAGGCGAGAGACAAGAGAAGGAAGAAGGGAAGGAAGGAACGAAGGAGAGAAGGAGAGTGGTAGGGAAGATGGAAGACATGAAAGAAGGAAGGAGGAGGAAGGGAGAGGCAGGAGGAGGAGGAGGAAGGTGGAATAAGGAGGAAGGGAAGAGGGATGGAAGACAGAAACCTGAGAATATGTAATAACAAAGCAGAATAATAGGAATAGAAAAATGAATAATAATAATAATAATAATAATAATAATAATAATAATAATAATATTCAAATACACCCTATTACAACCAATGCTGTTATTACTAGATAAAGGAAAACAAAGACAGATCAATTTATAACTTTGATGATCTGTACAAGTAAACGAAAGAGAATAAGAAGCAACGAAGAATAAATAACAAAAGGGGAAATGATAGAAACTTAATGCACTGTGCTGGAAAGAAAATAAAATGAAAAACAATGAAGAATAACCAAAAAAAAAAAAAGAAGCAATGTGAAAGTGTGATATTAAGTAAACAATAAATAAAGAAAAGAAAAAAAGAAGGCAATATTATATAAATTTTACTCCTTAATGCTACCCAATAAACAAAAGAGTATGAAAACCAATAAAAAAAAAAAAAGGGACATTCTTAGCGTGTTTAATTCCCCGATACTTAGTTAACAAGAACCAACAAATAACAAACTATAAAAAAGAAAGCATTGTTGAGAGTATTCTAATTCCCCGACGCTACTGATGAACAAAGGAAAAAAAAAAAATCAATCGAAAACGAACAAAAAGAAAACATTATTGGACTGTTTAATTCCCCGATACTGGGTGAACAGGAGCACAAGAACCAATACACATAAAAAAAAGGATTGTTAGAACGCTTACTTTCCTGCAACGCGCTTCACTTCCTCTCCCAGCGGCGTGAAAACTGGATGAAGGAGAAACAAAAGGTCATCTCTCCATCATTAACAACCAACAAATAGAGTTACGTTTTAAACTGAAGCGAAAAGAATAACATAATACATTCTATCTAGTTTAAGCCACTGTCCAAGCCACCAAGCCACTGTTAGTCTCACCTTTATTTATGTGTGAGTGTACCCTTTCTGTCTAAGCCATTACCCACAAACCTTCCTGTCTGATTCACTGTTCTTCTCTTCCTTCCCTTCTCTCCCCTTCCTTTTAGTCTTCTTGCCTATTATCCTCCTCCTTTCTGCTTCTATCTTCCCTTCCTCTCTCCGTCTCTTCATATTTCCTCCTCCTCCTCCTCCTCCTCCTCCTCCTGATCTTCCTGCTCCCCTCTCCTCATCTTACATTTCCCGTCTTCCCTCCTCAAAAATTCTTCCCTTCCCCCTCCTCCTCCTCCTCCTCCCCTCATTTTCCCTCTTTCCTCCCATTAGGCGCCATTTCCTCCCTTCCTTCTCTCCCTTCTCTTCTTTTAAATGCTCCCCTCTCCCTACTTAGCCTCCCCTCTCCCCCTCTCCCCAGTCTGATCCCTTTTCATCCTCCCCATCTTCTCTTATCTACCCTTCATTTTTAACCGGAAAGTTATGGACACACACACACACACACACACACACACACACACACACACACACAAACACACGTACTGTTATTCTTGCGCGCGTGTGTGTGTGTGTGTGTGCGTGTGTGTGTTAATTCCATATAAGGAGATCTAATTTTTAAATGTGGACTGAATTTAATGATGCATTTCAATTCACCTCAAATGATAAATGTATAAGTGAATTTCATTTCCCGATTCATTCATTCTATTCATATTTAATTCCTGTTATTACCATTCATTGCCGTGAATAACCAAACAAACCTTCATATTTATTTATTTACTTAGTTTTCATTTTTCATGACTTTAAAGGAGTTTATTATTAAATTTACGTTACTACATATCTACAAATCCTCTCTCTCTCTCTCTCTCTCTCTCTCTCTCTCTCTCTCTCTCTCTCTCTCTCTCTCTCACACACACACACTTTCGACAAATCGTTTTCTATCACGGCCAATTATCACAAACACCGTCTTCGCCTCTTCTTTTCCTCCTCCTCCTCCTCCTCCTCCTCCTCCTCCTCCTCCTTCTCCTCCTCCTCCTCCTTCTTCCGCAACGTCTCTGAAACTATACATCTTTTTTCCATCTTTTAGCACGCTTCCAGGTGAGAGAGAGAGAGAGAGAGAGAGAGAGAGAGAGAGAGAGAGAGAGAGAGAGAGAGAGAGAGAGAGAGAGAGAGAGAATAGCAATAAACCTTTCCCAATCTTCTAAAATACCAACCCTTCAGTGAGAAAGAATTAGAGAAAGAGAGAGAGAGAGAGAGAGAGAGAGAGAGAGAGAGAGAGAGAGAGAGAGAGAGAGAGAGAGAGAGAGAGAGAGATAGCACAGGTGAGCTATCAATTATTGCTACGTAAAAATGAACCAGGTGTTGGAGAGAGAGAGAGAGAGAGAGAGAGAGAGAGAGCAACTTTCTCTCTCTCTCTCTCTCTCTCTCTCTCTCTCTCTCTCTCTCTCTCTCTCTCTCTCTCTCTCTCTCTCTCTCTCTCTCGTTACTGATCTCTCTATCTAGAACACTCAAATAACCCTTCCTCCTCCTCCTCCTCCTCCTCCTCCTCCTCCTCCTCCTCCTCCTCCTCCTCCTCATTTTACTTGTTCTCCTCTTCACCCCTTTCGTTCTAATCCATTGCAATTATCTCACAGCATCGTTTCTTCCTCACTCCTCCTCCTCCTCCTCCTCCTCCTCCTCCTCTTATGCGTGGAGTGAGGAAAAAAATCCTCCCGCATTCCTTCCTTCTCTCCGACAACTTAATCTTGGAGGAAAATAAATTAACCACGAAACCAGTGAAGGAAAAAAAAGTAAGAAGGAAAAAAGAGGAAAAAAATATATATTATGGTAAGGAAGTAAATTTTCTATGAATATTTTCTTGTTTTGTCTTGTCGTGGACGGAGAGAGAGAGAGAGAGAGAGAGAGAGAGAGAGAGAGAGAGAGAGAGAGAGAGAGAGAGAGAGAGAGAGAGAGAGAGAGAGAGAAATCTGACTAAGAAATTAATCACAGGAAACAAACATGAGAGAAGGGAAAGAGATAGAAAAGAGATAAGAAAAGGAGAAAACAGAGAGAGAGAGAGAGAGAGAGAGAGAGAGAGAGAGAGAGAGAGAGAGAGAGAGAGAGAGAGAGAGAGAGAGAGAGAGAGAGAGAGAGAGAGAAGCAGGGAGAGCATGATAATATATGTGAGAGAGGAGAAAATTAGCGGTGTGAACGGGTGAGAGTGAATGAAGGGAAGGAAAGATGGAAGGGAGAGGAGGGAAGGAGAGGAGGAGGGGAGGAAGAAAGGAGGAGATTATGAAAATGAGGAGATATTCTCAGAAAATGACCACCAGGAAAAGAGGAAAAAGGAGAAAAGAAAAAAGAGGAGAAGGGAGAGGAGAATAGGAGGAGGGAAGTGGAGGAGGAAGAGGAGAAGGAGAAAAATATAGATTTAAAAGGAAAGAAATAAGAGGAAGAAAGGAGTAGGAGGAGGAGGAGCAGGAGGAGGAAGAAAAGGAGGAGGATGGGGAAAGAAATAGATTTAAAAGGAGAAAAAGAACGTAGAACAGGAATGACAGAGGAGGAGGAGGAGAAGGAGGAGGAGGAGGAGGAGAGAAAAAAGCAGTAGATAATAAAGTAGAAGAAATAGAAGGATAAGTAGATGAAAGAGGAGGAGGAGGAAAAGTTAAGAAGAATAAAGAAAAGGAGAAAAGAAAAGTAGATAAAAAAGAAGAGGAAAATAAAAGGAGAAAGAGGAACAATTAAACAACAAACAAGATACAAGAAAAAGAAGAAAAGAAAAAGAAAAACTTAAAAGACTCATTTTAACTTCATGTCGTCGTCTTCCACCCATTTCGCTCCACCTCCACCTTCTTCCTCCGTCACCAGTCACCTCCACCTGTCCTCATTACCCGTCTCCTCCACTAATCACCTCCACCTGCTCTCCACCTTGTTCCATCTCCATTTCCTCTCCAGCTGTCCACCTCCACTTGTCCTCCACTTGTTCTCCTCACTATCCTCCACTTACGAACGACATCACCAACTCCACTTGTGCAATTCCACCTTTACTCACTCTCTCCACTTATCTCCATCTATCTTCTTCACCTGCCCAGCTGCACCGCTCCACATGTTCGGCTATCTCCACCTCTCCACCTCCACCTGTCCACCTGCAGGCTGCCAGGTGGAGGAAGTCATTATTCAGGTGTTCTTCAGGTAAGTAACATCACCTCTTCTTGTTTCTGAGAGTTTGACATCATTTTACCTCTCTGGGTCTCTCCAAACTACCTGCATTGTCCCTCACACCGGTCATTCTCTCTCTCTCTCTCTCTCTCTCTCTCTCTCTCTCTCTCTCTCTCTCTCTCTCTCTCTCTCTCTCTCTCTCTCTGGTCACACTGTCTTTTGTCATTTTTACTTTCTTTCTCTATTTCTTAATCCTATTTTTCTTTTTCTTTTCTTTTCTCTTCTCTCTTCTCTTCTCTCTCTCTCTGGCTTCACATCCTTTCTCCTCATCACCACTTCCTCCCTTCCTCCACCTTTTAATCCTCGTCCTCCTATTCCACCTCCTCCTCCTCCTCCTCCTCCTCCTCCAGTGTAATATCCATTTAAATACCACCCATAAAACCTTCCACTCAGCACAATCCACTTAGAGTCATCCACCTAATCCGCCCATCCATCGAGGGCTCCACTGGCGCTTACTTTCATCCACCTCGCACTCTCTCCACTCAGTCAGTACTACCAGAGCAGTCACATCCACTTTGTATTAATGGAGCGCAGCCCACTCTGATCCACCTGTCTGGTCCACCTGTGTGATCCACCTGTGTGATCCACCTCAGGTAATCCACGGGGCTATGCTGTGATTTCAGGGAGAGAGTGAAGAGAGAGAGAGAGAGAGAGAGAGAGAGAGAGAGAGAGAGAGAGAGAGAGAGAGAGAGAGAGAGAGAGAGAGAGAGAGAGAGAGAGAGAGAGAGAGAGAGAGAGAGAGAGAGAGAGACGGACAAGCAGACAGCCAGATAAATAGACAAAAACAAATAAACAAACAAACAATCAAACAAACAAACAAACAAACAAACAGACTAAAACGAGACATTACAAAATAGTCAATCGTGCACACACACACACACACACACACACACACACACACACACACACACACACACACACACACACACACACACACACACACACACATAAAAGAGAGTTACGCGTCCGCACCTCCCGCCATATTTCCAGGTAGCGCCACGTCACCTGTCCAATGCCACTCCTATTCAGGTAAATATTACTTGCCATAGGTGAGCAGGAGGTGCGGGTAATTGGATGTTGTCAGGGCGTGCTGTTATTGTATTGGTGTGTGTGTGCGTGTGTGTGTGTGTTTGTGATTCACCTACGGTCGTCTGCTGGTCACCAAGCCAGCCGTTCCCCTACAGAAAGAACTCAAAGCTCATAGTGACCAATCTTCGGGTAGGACTGAGACCTTTGACACACCACACACCGGGACAACGAGGTCACAGCTCCTCTTGTTACATCCCGCACCTACTTGCTGCTGGGTGAACAGGGGCCACACATTAAGAGGCTCTCCCATTTCCCTCACCGCTCCCGGGATACGAACCCTTGCCTTTTTGGTTGTGAGCCGAGCGTGCTAACCACTGCACTACGCGGTGTGTGTGTGTGTGTGTGTGTGTGTGTGTGTGTGTGTGTGTGTGTGTGTGTGTGTGTGTGTGTGTTCATTCTTTGTTTTTCCTTTTGCTCGTTTTATGCTTTTTGTTTAAATATTATGTGTCTACTACTATTTGCCACTACTACTACTACTACTACTACTGCTGCTACTACTACTACTACTACTACCATCACCACCACCACCACCACCACATAAAAGACAGAAAAAAACACGTAAGAAAAGAACAGGAGAGAAGAATGATAATAAAAGAGAAAAAAAGAAGAAAGCAGAGAGAGAGAGAGAGAGAGAGAGAGAGAGAGAGAGAGAGAGAGAGAGAGAGAGAGAGAGAGAGAGAGAGAGAGAGAGAGAGAGAGAGGGGGGGGAGGCAGTCTTGAAACAATATAATCTTTTTGGAACAATTTTGGCATCAAGCAGAACACACTAGTGAAACAAACACATTACAAACTCAAAAAGAAGATAATCACACTTTTTTTTTTTTTTGTTTTGCAGGAAGAGGAGGAGGAGGAGGAGGAGGAGGAGGAGGAGGAGGAGGAGGAGGAGGAGGAGGAGGAGGAGGAGGAGGAGGAGGAGGAGGAGGAGGAGGAGGAGAAAAGTAAACTGAACCAAGAACAGAAGAGGAATGGAAGAAGGAAAAACAGAAGGGGAAGTAAGAAGAGGAGAAGAAGAAGGAGGAGGAGGAGGAGGAGGAGGAGGAGGAGGAGAAGGAGGAAGAGTGATAAAATATGAGTAAGAGGGAAGGAAGAACAGAAATGGCGAAGGAATAAAGAAAGAACATGAAAAGGAAAACGAGGAAGGGCAGAAGGAAGAGGAAGTAAGTAAATGGAAGGAAGAATGGAGGAATAGGGAAGAATAGGAGATAAAGAAGGATAAGGAGAGAGAGAACATAAAGGGAAGGAAGGATAGAAAAGGAGAAGGAATGGATGACAGAGAAGAGGGAAAAAACAAGGAAGAGGAGGAAGAAAAGAACAAAAGAGAGTAAAGTAAAAGAAAAATATGGCGAGAAAAAGAAATAAAAAGAGGACAAGGAAGAGAAGAGGGGAAAGGGGAAGAAAATATGGGAAAGAAGAGGAAAAAATGGAGAGGATTCGGAAGATAAATGGCTTAAAAGGGAAGGAAAAATAAAAAGGAGGAACAATAGAAAGAGAGAAAGCTTATTTATAAAACTGAATAACTAAGGAAAGTAACAATGGAATTCTCTCTCTCTCTCTCTCTCTCTCTCTCTCTCTCTCTCTCTCTCTCTCTCTCTCTCTCTCTCTCTCTCTCTCTCTCTCTCTGACGCTATTAGCTATATATATCATACGCCTCAGGAAAAAAGAAAACAAATCTTAGAGAGAGAGAGAGAGAGAGAGAGAGAGAGAGAGAGAGAGAGAGAGAGAGAGAGAGAGAGAGAGAGAGAGAGAGAGAGAGAGAGAGCTAGGAAGGTAAGTGAGGAATTTCTAAGACTGTCAGTTCAAAATTGAGCCATACCAAATATGTCGAAGCAATAACTCTCTCTCTCTCTCTCTCTCTCTCTCTCTCTCTCTCTCTCTCTCTCTCTCTCTCTCTCTCTCTCTCTCTCTCTCTCTCTCGCAGCATGGCAATAGAAAATGTTTTGTCTTCCTAGCAGGGGAGGAGGAGGAGGAGGAGGGAGAAAGGAAGGGAAGGAAGAGAACAAAAGGAAATGAGAGAAGGATAGAAGAGATGAAGGAGAAACAAAGGAAATAAGGATAAGATATGAAGAAGAAAAGCAGAGAGATAAGAAAAAGAGAGAAGAGGAGGAGGAGGAGGAGAATAGAGAAAATAATAAGAAGGAAATCAGAAAAGTAAAAAATAAATAGCAAATAAGGTAAGAATAAGAATCAGAGAGAGAGAGAGAGAGAGAGAGAGAGAGAGAGAGAGAGAGAGAGAGAGAGAGAGAGAGAGAGAGAGAGAGACGCAGCCACAAGAGGGCATCACCACTTGACACGCTCACTAAGTTGCGGTGAGCGGCATGGCACCGTCATGTGGCAACCCTCCTGCCTCCAGCCTGTCTCTGTTTGTTATTGGTCTCTGTCCCTGAAGATATATAAAGAGAATTGCCTCCAGGATAAATTGTGGCACAGATGACATGGGCACGATCCCCCCTTCTTCTCCTCCTCCTCCTCCTCTTCCTGCTCCTCGTACTCTTCCTCCTTTTCCTCCTCTTCCTTCTTCTCTTTCTTCTCTTCCTCCTGCTTTTACTCTCTTCTAGTCATCTTCCTTTACCTCCTCCTCACACTCTTACTCTTATCCCTCTTTCTAGCGCTCTTCCTTCACCACCTCCTCCTTCTCCTCCTCCTCTTCCTTCTCCTCTTCCTCCTTCAATAAAGTCGCAAATGCCGGCAGGAAGCGACTGGCAGTAAGAGAGAGAGGAGATAAAGGATCTATCTTCTCCTCCTCCTCCTCCTCCTCCTCCTCCTCCATGTCGGACACTCCCATAAGTCAAAGAAAACGCGCCAGATGCCCCATGGAGTTGAAGTGTTGCCAGAATGGGCGCCCGGGTCACTTTTCCTGTTGGAGTGTCAGCTGCCGCGCCCTCCGCCTACTTAGTGGGAACGCGCGGCATAAAAGCTTCGTTTAAGGGCGTGTTAGATTGCAAACGCCTATTGTCAGCAGATCTCAACACGTCTGGTTTCAAAGAAGTGGTTGAATTTCTTGTTCTTTCTCTTTCTCTATTTTTTTTTCTCTCTTTTATATATTTTCTCATCTTTCTTTCTCTTTTTGTTCTCTTTTGTATTCTTTTTTTGTTTCTTATATACGGTTGGTTCTCTCTCTCTCTCTCTCTCTCTCTCTCTCTCTCTCTCTCTCTCTCTCTCTCTCTCTCTCTCTCTCTCTCTCTCTCTCTCTCTCTCTCTCGTCTTTCGTTTGATACGTAAATGTTTCTCTCTCTCTCTCTCTCTCTCTCTCTCTCTCTCTCTCTCTCTCTCTCTCTCTCTCTCTCTCTCTCGTTCATCTTTTAATTTTTTCTCTTCTATGTTTTCTCTGTTCTCTTTTCTGTGTACTCTCTCTCTCTCTCTCTCTCTCTCTCTCTCTCTCTCTCTCTCTCTCTCTCTCTCTCTCTCTCTCTCTCTCTCTCTGTGTCTGTCTCATTTATGCCTCGTCTCGTCTACTGTACAGTATATTGTGTACGATAATTACTGCCAGCGTACGATACTGCGCTCATAAAGGCGGAGAAAAGCACCTTTGTCACAAGACCCATTACCCGCTTTAGTCTCCCGGGACCTACAAGTCTGGTGCTGCTGTAGTTTATTGTTTTTCTTCCTTTGTGTTCCTTAGTGGTGATGTTGATAGTGGTAATGGTGGCAGAAGGGTTAATAAGACAATAATAAGAGTATTAGTGGATATATTTTAGTTGAGATTAAGTTATTGATTAGAAGATACGATAGGGTTGAGTAGATGGAGGAGGAGGAGGAGGAGGAGGAGGAGGAGGAGGAGGAGGAGGAGGAGGAGGAGGAGGAGGAGGAGGAGGAGGAGGAATGGATCTCCAATACCTCGGCACAAGAAAGATGTATAATGAGGTGAAATTATAATGATGAGGGGTTTAAGTAGTAGTAGTAGTAGTAGTAGTAGTAGTAGTAGTAGTAGTAGTAGGAGGAGGAGGAGGAGGAGGAGGAGGAGGAGGAGGAGGAGGAGGAGGAGGAGGAAAGGAGGAAGAGGACAAGAAGAGGAGGAGAAGAAGGAATAACAAAATCCACCAGAACAAGACCAAGAATAATAAGAACAAGGACAAAAAAGAGAAGAACACGAAGAAAAAGAAGAGGAGGAGGACGAAGAGGAAGAGGAGGAGAAGGAGGAAAAACAAAAGAAGAGCAGGAAGAAAGGAAGATGTTAGCAATAGAAGTAACGCCACCACTAGCACTACC
This sequence comes from Scylla paramamosain, assembly GCF_035594125.1. Taxonomy (NCBI): domain Eukaryota; kingdom Metazoa; phylum Arthropoda; class Malacostraca; order Decapoda; family Portunidae; genus Scylla; species Scylla paramamosain. Next base: position 11,112,941 of record NC_087188.1, read on the forward strand.
ACCACCACAACCACCACAACCAACAAGAATAGAGGAACACAAGACAAAACAAAACAAAACAAAAACAGGGCCGGGCATAACTTCCTCCCCTGCGGTAACCCTTTTGGCGCATTCTAATTCTCGATTCTTTGTTGCTCGGGGCACGCTCGCTAAATCTTTCAGCTTCAGTCATATTTATCATGAAAATTAATATACGTACAGATGGAAACTTGAGATTAAAGGCGCCTGTCTATTCTGAGTTTGTCTGTCTGTCTGTCTGTCTGTCTGTTTGTCTGTTTGTCTGTGTATTTGTTCATGTATCTGTCTATCTATTTGTCTACCTGTGTCTCCTTATCAGTTTACATGTATATCATTCTCTCCTTCTCTCTCTCTCTCTCTCTCTCTCTCTCTCTCTCTCTCTCTCTCTCTCTCTCTCTCTCTCTCTCTCTCTCTCTCTCTCTCTCTCTCTCCAAGTCGCCTCTTTAAATAGAAAAAACACCTTATTAGGGACTTTCTTTTCAGTATCAAAGCATGTGTGTGTGTATGTGTGTGTGTGTGTGTGTGTGTGTGTGTGTGTGTGTGTGTGTGTGTGTGTGTGTGTGTGTGTGTGTGTGTGTGTGTGTGTGTGTGTGTGTGTGTGTGTGTGTGTGTTCCATTATGCACATCTTGCTCCCATTACCACCACTAATTCCTCCTCCTCCTCCTCCTCCTCCTAGTCCTTCTCCTCCTCCTACTTATCCTTCTCCTTCTCCTTCTCGTCCTCCTAATCATCTCCCTCCTCCTCCTCCTCCTCCTCCTCCTCCTCCTCCTCCTCCTGCCTTGTCCTCGCTCTCACCCACTGAACCTCGAAACATCACTGGAATGAAGCGAGATGAACCAAAGAGAGACTAATGATTAATGTATGAATCTGTCTGATTATTTTTCCTTTCTTCTCCAAGATTTCCTGCTCTTTATCTTGTCTTAATTTATTGCTTTAGTTATCCCATGCATTCCTGCCAGATTTATGGGCGTAAGTTAAGTGTGGTTAGTGTGTGTGTGTGTGTGTGTGTGTGTGTGTGTGTGTGTGTGTGTATGTTTCAATCTCATTTTTTTTTTATCTTTTTATTCTTAGGGTTTTTTTTTTCTTGGTTGTATTTCATGTGAGGAAAAAAAACAGGAATTAAGGAAAAGAGAGGAAAAAAAGACTACCTATGCCAATTTATAAGACACTGTAATCTACAAATATAAACCCCATATTACCTTTGTTCTATTAAGTTCGTTCCCGTTTTCTCTCGTTAGTAGAGTCATAAACATGGAAAGAGATAGATAGATAGATAGATAGATAGATAGATAGATAGATAGATAGAGAGAGAGAGAGAGAGAGAGAGAGAGAGAGAGAGAGAGAGAGAGAGAGAGAGAGAGAGAGAGAGAGAGCAAAATTGAGCTAAAGTTAGAGAAAGTGGCTATAATTTAAATGTGCAAATCTAATATTTCATTCCTACCTTTATATTTACATTCTCAAATAGTCTTTCCCCTAGAGAGAGAGAGAGAGAGAGAGAGAGAGAGAGAGAGAGAGAGAGAGAGAGAGAGAGAGAGAGAGAGAGAGAGAGAGAGAGAGAGAGAGAGAGAGAAGAGAAGAGAAGAGAAGAGAAGAGAAGAGAAGAGAAGAGAAGAGAAGAGAAGAAGAGAAATTAATGACTAAAAGTAAGTTACAAATACAGAGAGAGAGAGAGAGAGAGAGAGAGAGAGAGAGAGAGAGAGAGAGAGAGAGAGAGAGAGAGAGAGAGAGAGAGAGAGAGAGAGAGAGAGAGAGAGAGAGAGAGAGAGAAGAGAAGAGAAGAGAAGAGAAGAGAAGAGAAGAGAAGAGAAGAGAAGAGAAGAGAAGAGAAGAGAAGAGAAGAGAAGAGAAGAGAAGAGAAGAGAAGAGAAGAGAAGAAGAGAAATTAATGACTAAAAGTAAGTTACAAATACAGAGAGAGAGAGAGAGAGAGAGAGAGAGAGAGAGAGAGAGAGAGAGAGAGAGAGAGAGAGAGAGAGAGAGAGCGAGAGAAACACAAACACACACAGAGACACACACCAAGCAAAATTAATAAGGAGACTCAGAATAAGAGATCGATACAAGGAGAGAGACAATCGTAAACATGGCAGTTAGGGGAGACACAGTGGGCTAAGAGACATGGGGAGGATGGAACAGTGTAGCATCTCTGAGCAGGAAACTTGGCTGTGTAAGTGTTGCCTCTGCCATTGCCTCATTATTCTTGAAAGGGAGGAAAGGAGGGAGAGGAGAGGTGGTGAGGTGAGGGAGGAAGGAGTGAGGGAGAGGAGAATCGGTGAAAGCTGTGGAGAGATGAAGGAAAGGTGGTGACAAAAGGTTATGAGATGAAGGAGTGAGGGAGTGAAGGAGGAAAAGGTGGTAAAAAAAAGACTTATACGTGAAATGAAGGAATGTGTGTAAGAAATGGCGAGAAAAGGTTGGAAGAGAGAAATGAAGGGGTAAAGGAGTGAGGGAAGGAGAGGTAGTGAGGAAAGTCTGCGAAGGAGAGATGATAGATGGTGTGAGAGGAGGCTGGAGAGGAGGGACACAAAGGGAGGCTATGCAAGAGAGATTAGAATGCCATAAGGGAGTAAGACTATAATTTAACCCTTTATATTCTTATCCTACCAGCATCTAATCCCATGAATGTAGTAGACATAACGTACCTTTTTAAATTTATGATTATACTTGACTCAAACTGCTCAAGAAATTAATATCGAAATCTTTATCATTCAGTTCTATGCAATCTAACCTTGTGTAAGATTTAATAGCAGATTATTTGACGTTTGGACTTTTTTTTTGTCAATTATGTATCTATCAATCTATTCTAATCAAAATCTACAGCAAACTATAACAATCTACGCCTTTGTAATTCAGCCCTATATGATTTAACCCTTTCAGTGCGGCACAAAACAATAATCAGAAGCAGCAGCAATGTGTTAAGTCTTTATAAGCATCTACAAGAAAGTTACCGATGAAAACGAATACATTTTGCAATTTATTCCTAGTTCAAAGATTGGATGTGGCTTTGGAACAAGTGAAGGTGTCTCAGAGTGATTGGTAATTAGGGAAAGGTGTACCAAGAGGCAGTCAAAGGGTTAATTCTATGTAATGTAATGTTGTGTATGACTTCATGTTCTTATTTCGTCTAATGCAGTGAAGTCTGTGTAAATATCGAGGCAGCCACAAAAGGTTGATTAATGTGCTTCCTTTCCTGATGAATTCTGAAACATTTGTCATTTTCTCGACCACAAATAACTTCAACTGCAGCTTTGGAATAAATTAAAATACATATACATGTTTCATCTTTTATACTTTGCACTGTCAACTTCTATATAAAATCTCTCTCTCTCTCTCTCTCTCTCTCTCTCTCTCTCTCTCTCTCTCTCTCTCTCTCTCTCTCTCTCTCTCTCTCTCTCTCTCGTCAGTGGAAAGCAAAATCAACGTTTTTTTCCCTTTTTTTTTTTGTTGAAAGATTATAGATTGTATCAGATTTCAAAGTGGAAAATATAGAGTGAAACTGAACAAAAATGTTAATAAAAAAAAAGAGGGAAAAAAAGAAAGAGTAATCTGTCAGCCATTCCAACACGATTCTACTCTATTATTTTTATATATTTCTTTTATTTTTTTTTACATACACCTCTTAGAGAAGAACCTGCAACTTTAACAGAGAGAGAGAGAGAGAGAGAGAGAGAGAGAGAGAGAGAGAGAGAGAGAGAGAGAGAGAGAGAGAGAGAGAGAGAGAGAGAGAGAGAGAGAGAGAGAGAGTTAAGTTCGTGAGTGTAGCAGTGAAAGATTCAAACTCCTCTTAGTGCATCATGTTAAGGCCATTAGAAAAGGTGCCAAGAACAAGAGCACAGTGGCGATCTCAGTACACACGTGCCCTTCAGACCCACAGGCCACGTGTGCCCGAGGCTTCCTGTGACCTGATGCATACTGAAGCAAAAGTGAAGCTGAAGATGACACACACACACACACACACACACACACACACACACACACACACACACACACACACACACACACACACACACACACACACACACACACACACAAACCTTATTGCACGCGTCTTTTTTTACACAAGAAATCCTAGAACTTGAAGCATCAGTGAGATAAAGAAGAGACATTTTAACTCATCTTTCCAGTCTCCAGCAGAAACATAACTCGCACAGTTTAATAGAGAATGCAAAACCCGTTTGTATTACACGAGCTAACTTTGACACAAACCACTAGCAAGGTAAAGAAAAAGAACAGGGATTTTAACTTGGCTTTTCAGTGTCCAATGAAAACAAACTCTCGCGCAGTTTAACAGAGGTAGCAAAACTTGTCTGTTTCACGCAAGCTAACATCGACACGAACACTAGTTAAACAGAGAAGAAGAGCCACTATGACCTAACTTTTTAATGTCCGATAGAAACATAACTTGCACAGTTTTATTAGAAAAGGTGGTTTATTCTGCATCAAACGAGGCAACATTAACGGAAACACGGGTCAGAGAGAGCAGAAGAAATATCATAACCTAACTTTCCTGTGCCCAACATCAGTAACTCTTGCACAACTTAACATAAAAAAAAAAAAATGTAAAAAATATATATTAGTCTATTGCGCAAGCTAATACTGCCACAAATTATTAGGAGCGTAAAAGAAGGAATGTTTTAACCCTCTAGAAAATGTAACCAAAAGAAAGGAGTTGTACAATAAAAGAACTATTTGGTGTATGACATGAAGTTAGCACATTTTCTTTTTTATTTTCATTTTTCTTTCTTACCTTGTGATGTGATGGGGACGTTTGCTGTCTTCTTTCCTTCCTTTCTCTCACATTCTCTTCCTTTCTTTCACTTTTCCTTTCGCTCCTCACTCGTCACTTGCAGTGCACATTTCAGTTCTTCGTTCAGATGAGAAAATAAAGACTAAAATTAGAACAATAAATAATTAGAAGCTACACACGGTCACTTAAAATAGAAGTTAATTAAGAAATACATATGAGGCGAATACAAGGACAGAAATAAGGACAAGAACAAAGACAGGAATTAAAATACGAGTAGAATAATAAAGAAAATGACTGTGCCTCGCTGCAGAAATATATGAGTAAATGAACAAAACATAAGCTTGAGTCGTGCCACTAGAAAAAAATATAGTGTTTGACTGAGTGTGGTGGTGGTGGTGGTGGTGGTGGTGTGCTATTGTATATATGTAGGTACGTAAATATTTTCTGGAATATGACAAAGCATACAATGATGGAAGATAAAAAAGAGCGTGGTAGATAAAGACAAAACTTTACTTACTTTTTTAATTAATAGAATTGCTGTTATTGGTATTGTCAAAACATTTGCCAAAGGAATAATTTTAAAAGAACAAGAACAACAAGAACAACAAGAACAAGAATAGAAGGAACAAGAATTAGAAGGAAAACAACAACAACAACAACAACAACAACAACAACAACAACAACAACAACAACAACAACAACAACAACCTTCCCACCTCAACAACATCCCTTCCTACCTTAACAAGACCCCACCTTTAACCACACACACACACACACACACACACACACACACACACACACACACACACACACACACACACACAGAGAGGAAGAAGACGACCCCATTTACATTCATTACGAGATCAACACATTAACAAGCCAAGGAAGGAAGAAAAGAAGCAAGTCAGGAAGGAAGGATGAAGTAAGGATCTTTTCACACGCTACCAATTACCAGGTGAGAGAAGGTATACGAGTACAAGGGGAAGGCATAACCAACATCACTAACCTAACCTAACCTAACCCAGCCAGACCAAACACTCCTGAGGCAAATGCAAACCCCATTCCTCTTGTCTTTCTTGTCATTTAGCGAGTCTGATAAAACAGATTAAGAGTAAATATTCATTATTCTCGCCATATTAGAGCGAGCAAGGAAAGGTAAGGAAGAGAGGAAAGGAGGGAGGGAGGAGGATTACGGAAGGAGAAGGAAAGAAGGGAGATGGGAGGAAAAATACGAGAGAGGAAGGAGAGTAAACAAGGGAAAGGAGGGAAGGACGAGAGAGAGAGAGAGAGAGAGAGAGAGAGAGAGAGAGAGAGAGAGAGAGAGAGAGAGAGAGAGAGAGAGAGAGAGAGAGAGAGAGAGAGAGAGAGAGGGAAAAAGTACTATGTTTACCTTGCTTTCTGTGATATACTTCGTACTTACACCGCTTCTCTTCCGATCAGTGAGGTTAAGCAACGGGGCATCTGGTTAGTGCTTGGATGGGTGACCGCCTGGGATGTAAGACTCGACCAGCGTGTCTCCTGCACTAACTTGTCTCTGAAATACCCTGTAACATGTCTCCTCTTCCTCCTCCTACTTCTTCTCTTCCTCTTCCTCTTCCTCTTTCTCTTCCTCCTTCTCCTCCTTCTCTATCTTCCATTTTTCCATCTTTATTTTTCATTATCATTTCAATCGTTCTCTCTTTCCTTAATCACTTAATTGTCTTCTCCTCTTTCTTCCTTCTTCCCTTCCTACGCTTCCTCCTCTTCTTTATTTTCTTTTTCTTTCTCCTGGTCAATCTTCTTCTCCCTTGATTTTTTCGTGTTCATTCTCTCTCTCTCTCTCTCTCTCTCTCTCTCTCTCTCTCTCTCTCTCTCTCTCTCTCTCTCTCTCTCTCTCTCTCTCTCTCTCTCTCTCTCTCTCTCTACACCGTATATCACCGCCTTCACTTACACACACACACACACACACACACACACACACACATCCAAGCTAAGGGTAACTCGCTAACTCGCTAACTTGCTAACTTTGCTAACTTCACGCCTCACCTCTGGGTTACAAATTAAGTGACATAAATCTTTGCTCCTACTCTCCGGGGCGTGAACGGGCTGCCTCTAATAACCACGTCGCTGTAATTTTAACTACAAACACCGAAATTAAATAGTTTGTCACGTGGCGGGAGAGAGAGAGAGAGGGTGAGAGGGAGAGGGTGAGAGGGAGAGGGAAGGAAGGAAACAAGGGAGGGAATAATGATATAATAAAAGGGGAGAGAATCTGTGGTAGAGAGAGAGAGAGAGAGAGAGAGAGAGAGAGAGAGAGAGAGAGAGAGAGAGAGAGAGAGAGAGAGAGAGAGAGAGAGAGAGAAATACGAACAGGGAAAGACAAACAGACACACGGACACATAGAAAAGCAACCCTTGGATAACATAATGAAAAAGGATACACAACACGACACAAGAAAAAAAGAAAAACAGAAACAAAAATAACAAAACGTAATGGGATAAACATTATTTTTGGCGCGAACTCAACAACATAACAGAGAGAGAGAGAGAGAGAGAGAGATACAGCATAACACCTCACAACACAACATAATACAATATCAAACCGAACATTTTAAGTCCTGTATTCATGAACACTATTCTTTCACCGGCGCTATTTTCAGACGTCACAGAGCTCTCCCCAGTGACGATGCAGAGAACCCTTGTTAAACTATTTCTAGAATCATGAAACCGCCCTTGAAAATAATAACCTTTACTGAAACGTCACTGGAATCATGACTACACCCTTGACAACCATAAAACTCTCCACTACAGCCTGTTAGAATGTAAAATCATGAAACTATGAGTAGAAAACACCCAAACACTTACACTGCACTAAACCAGACCTTGTGTTGAAAAAATACAGCACTCCACATCAAGATACTTATGAACACAGCACCGTCACACCTTCCACCTGTGAGGGAAAGGGACAGCATCAACTCTTCACCTACACAGGAGGTTCCCGGACTAAGGAGGCTGGAGGGACACTTTGCGGGGAGAATTACAGCTGCTCCCGCCCGCCTCTGCAACCCTTACCGTTGACACCAGCCGCTGATACAGTACCCTGAAGACCCCTTACCGAGGGGGAGAGAGAGAGAGAGAGAGAGAGAGAGAGAGAGAGAGAGGGGGGAGTGGGGACTACATTTTGCTTCCATCCATCCTCCTCCTACTTCTCTTCCTCCTCCGTCACCACTTCTCTTCCTGTCTTCTCTCCTCGGTTTATTCTTTCCTCTGAGAGAGAGAGAGAGAGAGAGAGAGAGAGAGAGAGAGAGAGAGAGAGAGAGAGAGAGAGAGAGAGAGAGAGAGAGAGAGAGAGAGAGAGAGAGAGAGAGAGAGAAAGAGAGCATGTACGCTAAAATACACACACACACACACACACACACACACACACACACACACACACACACACACTGCCATGACAACAATAGAAAAACAATACATACTTGTCTTCTTCGTCTCCTCCTCCTCCTCCTCCTCCTCTTCCTCCTCCTCCTCCAGAGTAATCAGAGGTGCAGGAACGCATACCAAACAAGCCTCAATTACTCCACACACACACACACACACACACACACACACACACACACACACACACACACACACTCCACTTACTCCTGCAGGAATGAATTAAATATGCTTTTTTCGTGAGTTTAGTGAGTTTATCTGGACACACACACACACACACACACACACACACACACACAGAAGCACACACGCACGCACACACACGCAATCTTTTAAGCTCTAGAAGCTAAATTTGCTCGGTGACATTTTAACTTTTTTTTTTCTCTCTCTCTCTTTCTCTCTCTTATTTAACTTACAACTTGCAGTGGTGAATATAAATAAGGTTTGCCTCAACACACACACACACACACACACACACACACAATCTCTCTCTCTCTCTCTCTCTCTCTCTCTCTCTCTCTCTCTCTCTCTCTCTCTCTCTCTCTCTCTCTCTCTCTCTCTCTCTCTCTCTCTCTCTCTGAGGAAGGATTATGTGCTTAGACACGTAAAGAAATTCATTGCACGCGAGAATTAAGATACAAAACAGTGGTGTAATATTGATCAACACGAACACTTCTGAAACTCGGTAAATGAGTAATGAAAGACACGCTTGATAGGAATTCATTGAAACATATGGTAACTAAATAATGTATAAAAATGACTACACGTATAAATGAAACTGCAATAGAAAAAATACACTATACAATATAAATTAACATGAACACTTTAAAAAAAATTACTTAACATATGCAAATCAAGACACTGCTGATAGAAACACGTTAAATATATGACTGCATTAATACGGTGCTAAGAATTCCAGTTCACGTACAGATATAGATAGAAAAAATAATAAAAAAAGTTTCATTATGGATTAACACGAACATCTCTGGGACTCGAGGAAATTACACACCATAAACAAATGACAATAAAATGATGTAAAACTAAACCAAAGCCTTGAACTAGATACACAAACAACACGATTCATAGTAAAAAATTATCAGCGAAACTAAATATATCAAATCTTTATTCAGTCAGAGAGAGAGAGAGAGAGAGAGAGAGAGAGAGAGAGAGAGAGAGAGAGAGAGAGAGAGAGAGAGGATGGCAAAAAGGTGGAGAAGGGAGATGGAAAGAAAGGAAAAAAGAGTCTAAAGAAAGAAGTGAGAGAAGAGAGGAGCTGTGAGAGGGATTGGGACTGCAGGAAGGGAAGGGAGAGAGAGAGAGAGAGAGAGAGAGAGAGAGAGAGAGAGAGAGAGAGAGAGAGAGAGAGAGAGTGAGAGGGGTGAGAGGCGAGCAGCTGATTGCTTCATCCTTGTGAGCCGCAAGTTTTACAGCTTCCGAGTTTTTCATTGGCTGGGAATAGCAAAGAAGCGCGCTGATTGGCTGCCGCGCCGCCCCCTCCTCCATTGGGGAGCCGACCCAAGTGACTGCAGAGGAGGAGGAAGAAGAGGAGGAAGAGGAGGAGGAGACATCATTCCCTACCATAAAACACAAGAAAATGACTGGCAATGGGATGTGATAAAAAAGGGAAACATAACAAATAGAAGAAGAACAAGAAGAGGAAGAAGAGAAAGAAAGAACGAAAGAAAGAACAAGAACAAGACACAAAAGAAAAAAATGACGAAAAGAACAAGAACAAGAGAATATGAGCAAAAACCAAAAAAAAAGGGAAAAAATGAAAAGATAAAACGAAAGAAAATAGACATAAGAAACACGACGAGAAAGGGAGAGAGAGAGAGAAAAAAAAAAACGACGAACAAGAAACAGACGAAGCAGGACAGACAGAGATATGCAGACGAGGACACGAAGAAGGCGAAGGAGAAGGAGGAAGAAGAGGAGGAGGTGAAAGGTGGCCTGGGGAGACATAGAGAGCTGAGATGTCCTTCCTGGCACCTCACACGCTCCCTAATGACTCCTACGGACAAAATTTGGGATCCTGAGAGACGCCGCTGAGGAATTGAAAGGCAGTCAAGTGAGGGGAGACGAAAAAGGGTCACTAGAGAGAGGGAGAGAAGGAAAGAGAACTATGAGTGATAAAAGGAGGAATAAAGGGAACTTTTGAATGTTATAAATGGAGTAGTAGAGGATTAGGCATGGTGATAAACGCAGAAACAAAAGGAAGATAGGAAGATGGAGAGGTAGAAAGAGAGAGGAGTATGGGTGATAAAAAGAGGAATGGAGTAGGAGAGGGAGGAGGAAGAGAGGAATAAAAGGGAGTAATGGAGAGGGAGAGGCAGTGTGTAGGGAGGGATGAAAGGGATGGAATGGAAAAGAAGAACATGCAGACTGATGAAGGGAGAAATAGAGTTATGAATGGAGAAAGAAAGGGAGAAATAGCAAACTAGAGTAAATACAGTAAGGACGAAACATTTCCCGTCCTATTTTAGCGCATTAGTCAAATTAGAGTTAGAATTGAATATCTTGTTAAGTCAAATCTTGTAATGGCACGAAAGTTTTAAGATATTCACGAGAGAGAGAGAGAGAGAGAGAGAGAGAGAGAGAGAGAGAGAGATGGAAAATGGTAAGAAACATGTATGTGTGTGTGTGTGTGTGTGTGTGTGTGTGTGGTTAGGGGGGGGGTGTAAGCATGCGCGCGCACACAAATCTACATCCATTTTCTATACGCCACGTCGAAGGGGAGGAAGGGGGACTCAAGTAAATAAATCCAAGGAAAACGAGGCGGAATCATATATAAATTGACTCCATATAGCGAGGCGGGGAGAACATCAGTTTGGATTCAGACCAAGACCGTATAGTATTTCCTGAAAATCCCTAAAAAAAAAGGGGGAAAAAACTCCCTTGACGTGCTATAAAGTGCGCCATAAAAAGAGGAGGAGGAGGAGGAGGAAGAGGAGGAAGAGGAGGAGGAGGAGAAGGAAGAGAGAATGAAAAAGCAATAAGAACGGTAGATTTACTTATAATGATTTCCAGTGAGTTTATATATAATAGTGAAGATAATGTTTATTTTTAAGAGCAGACTATGGAAATACTTAGAGGTGTACTGAGAAATGCTTACAAATATGGTAGTGATATTTACATTTACTTAAGAAAATGATAAGTTTTTGTTCGGTCTGTCTGTCTGTCTGTCTGTTCATCTATTCTGTCTGTCTGTCTGTTTGTCTGCCTGTTCGTATTTTTATTGTGTACCTGTTTGTCTGTGTGTCTGTACTTATGTCTGTCTGTCTGTCTGTCTATATGTATGCTGTATCTATCTGTTTATGTCTCTCTGTCTGTTCGCCTATATTTATGTCTGTGTGTTTGTCTCTGTCCCCCTTTTTACCTTCCTATTTGTCTGTGCGTCTGTCAGCCTACCTATGTATCTGTGCACGTGTCCTGTCGACCTGTCTACCTGAGCAGCGCGGCGTGGACAGGCGAGGTATTTCAACAGCTTTTGGCCGCCACAATTGCTACTTGGACAGAAGCGCCGCTGTTGACCCAAAGTGAGGCGAAATAAAACCCGCTTTTGCCCCCGCCAATGGAAAGCTTCCGCCCAATACTTGTTACCTAATGGAGTTAAATCCCATCATTCTCTGTGCGTGTATGTGTGCTTGTGTCTCTCCCTCTTTCCATGCGTGTGTGTGTGTGCGTCTGTTTCCCTCACCGCTGCTGTATCTCCCCATTAGTGTAAGCTGTTTCCCCGCCGCTGCTACATTAAGCTGAAAACCTCATCGCCTTACACTCCAACACGTCCCGACCGTCACCTCACCGCCCCTCTGATAGCGCCACCAACAACACCGCTTACTACTCTTACTGCTACTGCTACAGACCGTTACTGCTACGCCAAACAACACCACTTCCTGCTACTGTTATTACTACACCAACAACACCACTTGGTACTCTTACTGCTGCTGCTACTGACTTTAACTGTTGCTGCTACACCAAACACCATTTGCTGCTATTACTAGTTGTACCTGTTAATACTGCTGTTGCTATTACTACTACTGCTGCTACGACACGTAATACCACTTAATAATACTAACACTGCTGTTTCTACTACTACTACTATCACCACCACCACCACCTTGTTAGAAAGGACAAAGGGACAAAGGGACCCAGGGACACGGACACAGGCTGACCTACAACAGGGGCATTTCCTGGTAAGGGAAATACGGTTGGGGTTATGTAGGGTAAACTGATGGCTCTCAGTTTCAGGGACAGACAGATAGACAGACAGCCAGACAGAGAGAGAGACTGACAGGTACCCCTCAACAGCGCCCACCCAACACCGCCCCTTTCAAAGCTCAAACAGGTTGCGTTAAGAGTGTAGTGATGTTTTCGACTTGTGATGTCAAATGTCACGCCAACACATACACACACACACACACACACACACACACACACACACACACACACACATGCGCGCGTACATATGTGGGCTTATGTGCATTCAGGGTCACCAGCTCTCTCTCTCTCTCTCTCTCTCTCTCTCTCTCTCTCTCTCTCTCTCTCTCTCTCTCTCTCGGTATTTCGAACGATTACCTTTATTTTACCGTAGAGAGAGAGAGAGAGAGAGAGAGAGAGAGAGAGAGAGAGAGAGAGAGAGAGAGAGAGATAGTGTGTGTGTGTGTGTGTGTGTGTGTGTGTGTGTGTGTGTGTGTGTGTGTGTGTGTGTGTGTGTGTGTGTGTGTGTGTGCGCGCGCGTTTCGTTTCACAATATTTCATTAGCACTCTCTCATTTCTCCGTCTCTCTCTCTCTCTGTCTGAATTGTTAGATTTTTTTATTTTATTCGTATTTTATGTCATAATATTTCGTAATCCATAATATTTCGTAATCCATAACCCATTTACAGTAACAATCTCTCTCTCTCTCTCTCTCTCTCTCTCTCTCTCTCTCTCTCTCTCTCTCTCTCTCTCTCTCAATCTTTCGTTCATTTACAACCTAATCTCGGAGGCAAATAAAATTAAACAAAAATGATAGAAATATATCTTAAAAATACAAAAATAATAACAATTTTAGGCAATAATTCTGTCTTTCGTTCCAGTTAACTAATCGTACCAGAAGAAGAAGAAGAAGAAGAAGAAGAAGAAGAAGAGAAGAGGAGGAGGAGGAGGAGGAGGAGGAGGAGGAGGAGGAGGAGGAGAAGAGAACAAACATTATATCATGACTCTCTCTCTCTCTCTCTCTCTCTCTCTCTCTCTCTCTCTCTCTCTCTCTCTCTCTCTCTCTCTCTCTCTTCATGCAAAAATAGATTAATAATACATTCAAATAGCGTGAAAGAATGCACACTTATAATACAGAATAACAAATAACAGTGAAAATATAAAGGAATAAGAGAAATAAGAGATAAATAAAAGATAATACTAAAATGATGAATGTGATGTAGAGAGAGAGAGAGAGAGAGAGAGAGAGAGAGAGAGAGAGAGAGAGAGAGAGAGAGAGAGAGAGGGGGAGAGGGGGGCATCAAGAGTGAGAGAATAAATTATAACAAGCGCTTTAATTCCATAGAAAACGGATTGTACAATGTAAATAATCACTTCTGTCAATCTATCTCTATCTGTTCGTAAATATGAATGTATGTATGTATGTATGTATGTATGTATGTATGTATGTATGTATGTATGTTAATAGGTTTCTCTCTATTTCTCTGTTTGTCTGTATGTCAGTCTGTCTATCTATTTAGAAAGACAGACAGACACACACAGACAAGATAAGAATGAAGGATAGAAGGAGCAAGGAAGGAAGAAATGAAGGAAGAAGGAAAGGGAGAAAGGCAGGAAGGAAGGAGGAAAGAAAGACAGACACAGACAAGATAACGATGAAGGATAGAAGGAGCAAGGAAGGAAGAAATGAAGGAAGAAGGAAAAGGGAGAAAGCCAGAAAGGAAGGAGGAAAGAAAAAATGAAAGAATGAAGGGAAGAATACATAGGAGAAGGGAAATTTAAGACTAAGTAGGTGGAAATTAGAAAGGTAGAGGAGAGTCAACATCTGGGAACCTCCTCCTCCTCCTCCTCCTCTTCCTCCTCCTCCTCCTCGTCTGTGAATCATTAATCAAAGCTTATCTCTCTTAGAAATACTATTAAAAAAGGGAGGATGTGAAAAGCCAGGAATAAAACATCAAAGGAAGTCAGGAAGCAATTGATGAGGAAGAGGAAGAGGAAGAGGAGGAGGAGGAGGAGGAGGAGAAGGAGGAGACACAGGTGAATGATGGAGGGACTGATAGAAAGATAACCCTTGATAAAGATAATAACGAAGGAGATAATGAACATGGGAGGACACTCTCTCTCTCTCTCTCTCTCTCTCTCTCTCTCTCTCTCTCTCTCTCTCTCTCTCTCTCTCTCTCTCTCAGTTCCCCAAAATGATCAAAAATTCTCTTTCATTCCCTTACAGAAAAACAGCTTGGTAATCACACACCAGTTTCCCTCACCATTTTTTCCCCCTCAGTACTTTTTTCCCTACACCCTCTTCCCCTCTTTCCCTCTTTCCCTTTGCCTGGTTACTGGGGAAAAATACTTCTAGGACAGAGGAAAGCTAGGAGGGTTCTGCAGTATTCATTAGGTCAACATCTGATGAGGAGGAAGAGGAGGAAGAGGAAGAAGACGAGAAGGAGAATGAAGAGGAGGAAGAGGAGGGGAAATAGTGAGAAAAGGCATGGTAGAGAAACTAAAGAAGAAATGAGACTGAAAGAGAGAAGGAGGAGGAGGAGAAAAGAAAAAGATGAAAATAATGAAGAAAAAAACTGAGAGAGAGAGAGAGAGAGAGAGAGAGAGAGAGAGAGAGAGAGAGAGAGAGAGAGAGAGAGAGAGAGAGAGAGGTAAAGAAGGCAGAGAATCTAATGTAGCCTGAGGAACTTTGAGAAGGATAAACAAAACAAACAAGAACAAACAAAAACAAACAAAAAAGGACGAGTTTACACTTCAAATTATTCTATCACGCTGAGAGGTTGTCTTTTAAAGGAGGAGGAGGAGGAGGAGGAGGAGGAGGAGGAGGAGGAGGAGGAGGGAAGAGAGAAGGATGATAAGCTTTCTTTCTTAACTTCGTTTCTTGGAAGAGAGAGAGAGAGAGAGAGAGAGAGAGAGAGAGAGAGAGAGAGAGAGAGAGAGAGAGAGAGAGAGAGAGAGAGAGAGAGAGAGAGAGAGAGAGAGAATGAAAATAATATAGACAGATAAACGTACATAAAAAACGAAAATAAGAGACATTGACAGAGAGAGAGAGAGAGAGAGAGAGAGAGAGAGAGAGAGAGAGAGAGAGAGAGAGAGAGAGAGAGAGAGAGAGTCCAGCTGGTCACTTGAGCGGTCATCACGGCTTCATCAAACAGCTGTCTCTGACTATATGCAAATGACTTCCTGCTCGTATTTACAAATGAAGAGACGAGCTGGTTCTCTCTCTCTCTCTCTCTCTCTCTCTCTCTCTCTCTCTCTCTCTCTCTCTCTCTCTCTCTCTCTCTCTCTCTCTCTCTCTCTGTCATTTATTCACGTTAAGTAAAAGTAATACTGGATTTTTGGCGCAGAAGTTTCCCCAGAGTCAGAAATTCACTTTTATTCTTGCCGTGATCAAATTTTCTTTAGTCTCTCTTCATTTAAGTGAAAGAAAACGAGAAAATATAGTGAGGGAAAGAGCAGAGTAGGTGTGTGTGTGTGTGAGAGAGAGAGAGAGAGAGAGAGAGAGAGAGAGAGAGAGAGAGAGAGAGAGAGAGAGAGAGAGAGAGAGAGCAAACTCACTCGTGCCACTTTGACAGTAACAAGACAGGAGTGACGGGAAGGGAAGAGGAGGAAGAGGAAGAGGAGGAGGAGGAGGAGGAAGATGTGACACCTGTCTGTCTATCTTGCCATCAGGAAGAGACAGTGTCAATAATAATGATAATGATAATAGTAGTAGTAGTAGTAGTAGTAGTAGTAGTAGTAGTAGTAGTAGTAGTAGTAGTAGTCAAAAGATAACAGCAATAATGAAACACGAAAACAAAAAAAAGGATGGAAAAGTTAAATAAAAATAGAGAAAAGGAGAATGAAAGTAAAATACCACCACCATCACCACCACCACCACCACCACCACCACCACCACCACCAGCACCTACTTCAGAAGCAACAAAATCAACACCTCCCAGGACACACGCCCCTTGCTCCCCTCACGCCCGCCACCACATCCCTTTCACGCCCTTGGATGGAGGCAGCGCGACTGGACCAGGAGTGAAAGTGGAAGAGCAAGTGGAGAGGGTGGAGGAGGCGCTGACGGGGTAAGGAGGCGGGGATAAGGTAAACTGGGGGTCCACAAGAGCAATTTAGGTGACGGAGGGGCGGTGGGCCGAGTTGGGGTGAGTCGGGGCCGAGTCCGGTATAGTCTGGTTGAGTCAGGTCACGCGCGCCCGCCAGGGAAGGACCAGTAGGCGACCAACTTATTTACTGAAGACGAATACGAAAGAACTGGTGGTGGTGGTGGTGGTGATGGTGGTGGTGCAGAAATGTGTGTTTACGTTCCAGGAATACATAGACTAGTCGTGGTGGTGGTGGTGGTGGTGGTGCTTTAATTGTATCTCTCTTTTGTTGACTCTTTTCTCTCTCTCTCTCTCTCTCTCTCTCTCTCTCTCTCTCTCTCTCTCTCTCTCTCTCTCTCTCTCTCTCAACGATGATACCATTATAACCATCAATATTAGTGGTGATGATGTTGGTGATGCATGTACCTTTGATAAATATTCCTTTTCTTCTCGACCTTTTTTTTTCTTCTTTCTCAATGATGGTGACAGTAACAAACACCACCACCATCACCACCACCATCACCACCACCACCACCACCACCACCATCGCCACACAAGAGCTTAAGACAAACAAGATGAACACAAACACATCACCACCATCATCACCACCACCACCACCACCAAATTGGATTGTTGGCCTATAAAAAAAAAAAAATGGGCCTAAGGCAGAGGAAGAGGAGGAGGAGTAAGGAGACTATTCTTTCTCTAATTCATCTCCCTTAGGTCTCCTCCACTTGTGAATTCGTCCCTGGAGGAGGAGGAGGAGGAGGAGGAGGAGGAGGAGGAGGCGAAAAAAAACTAGATAATCAGGAAAATGCAAACGAACGACAACAAAGAACAAGATGAGAGGAAAAGGAGGAGGAGGAGGAGGAGGAGGAGGAGGAGGAGGAGGAGGAAGATGAGGAAAAGCAGAAGGCAAACGGAAGGGAAAGTTATCTCTCTCTCTCTCTCTCTCTCTCTCTCTCTCTCTCTCTCTCTCTCTCTCTCTCTCTCTCTCTCGACTGAGAAAAGAACAAGAACAAGAAACGAACAAGAAAAACAAAGAAAAAAGATGGAGACAAGAGACAAGAAAGAATAGAGAAGAAATAGAAACAGACGAAAATGAAAAAAAGAAAAGGAGGGAAAGAGAAATGAAAACTAAAAGAAACTGAAGAGACCATAAGAGAAGAGATGTAATAAACAGGAGAAAGATCAAAAGAGAGAGAGAGAGAGAGAGAGAGAGAGAGAGAGAGAGAGAGAGAGAGAGAGAGAGAGAGAGAGAGAGAGAGAGAGAGAGAGAGAGAGAGAGCAAACCCAATCAAGATAAAGGGGCGATTGCCTAGAGAGAGAGAGAGAGAGAGAGAGAGAGAGAGAGAGAGAGAGAGAGAGAGAGAGAGAGAGAGAGAGAGAGAGAGAGAGATCCCTTTTCTTATATTCAAGGAACTGAGACTAATGGCGCATGAGTTGAATAACTGACCCCCTCCTCCTCCTCCTCCTCCTCCTCCTCCTCCTCCTCCTCCTCCTCCTCCTCCTCCTTGTTATAGGGAACAATTTTATAGTGGCTCAATAATTCCTACTTTATTTTTCTTGCTTGTAAATGATGTTGTTGCTGTTCCCCCTGTTGTTGTTGTTGTTGTTGTTGTTGTTGTTGTTGAAGAAATATAGATAAAAAAAAACAATATGAAAAAAGTACATGGAAAAGATACAAAGCAATACAAAGGAATACAAAGGAAGGCCAAACAGCAACAGACCCTGAGATCCTTACTAAGCTGTCTGGATACCTATTCTGCTCTAGCTATCAGTGGGAGAGACAGGGCAACACAGAAGAAGGCTCCTCCCCACCCCCCAACC
>NC_087188.1:11138734-11146234 GCF_035594125.1 Scylla paramamosain
CTCTCTCTCTCTCTCTCTCTCTCTCTCTCTCTCTCTCTCTCTCAGCTACTATTAAGTTCACGAAATATAAACTCTATGGCGTTTTATTTATTCATTTTCTATTTAAGAGGTCAAATTTTGGGTTCGATTCACGGTTCGGTTCACTGATTCATTAGTTCACTGGTTCACTGGTTCATTGGGGTTCGATTCACGGTTCGGTTCCCGGTTCACAAGTGGTTCGGTTAGAGTGATTTGCGGTTCATTAGGGATTCATTTGGAGTTCATTTATGGGGCGAGTGGAGCTTCATTACTAAATCATTGGGGCTTATTGTTGGCTTCATCGGCGCCATATTGAAGACCTGCGAGGAGGAGGAGGAGGAGGAGGAGGAGGAGGGGGTGGATGATGGGAGATGGGAGGAGGGAAATGGGACTATAATAAAGAAGGAGGAGGAGGAGGAGGAGGAGGAGGAAGAGAAAGGATATAAGAAACATAAGGACCGATAAGGCATGATGGACGAGAAAGAAGAAGAAGAAGAAGAAGAAGAAGAAGAAGAAGAAGAAGAAGAAGAAGAAGAAGAAGAAGAAGAAGAAGAAGAAGAAGAAGATAAACGCAGACAGAAAAACAAGACTTGGAAAACGAAGATGATAAAACCGTGAATAAGGAGACACATGAACGAAAGAGTGACGTGAAGGAGGTGAAAATAAAAAAAAAAGGAAGTAAAGAAAAAAGCGAAAAGGAAGAAGAGGAGAGGAAGACGGAAGAGCGGGGAAGAAGAGAAGACAAGACCGATATGAAGGCAGAGGAAGAGAAATGAGATGATAAGACAAGATAATTCAAGATAACACACCAGAAGGAAGGAAGTAGAAAGAATATGGGAAGAAGGAAGGAGGGAGGGAGGAGGAGGTGAAAGAAAACGAAGGAGCAAAGTTAGATTCAAGGGGGAAACTCAAGTAATATTGCATAGAAGGGAGAATGCAAATGGCTTAGTGATTGAAGGATGGAAGGCCCTCTCCCTCTCTCCCTCCTCTCCCTCTCTCCTATACTGGTGGGTGCAAACACTAACTTTCCTCATATACTAGACCCTCTTCCTCCCTCCCAACCCTCCTTGCAGTGGAAGTAGTAGTAATAGTCGTAGTAGTAGTAGTAGTAGTAGTAGTAGTAGTAGTAGTGGTAGGATGAGGTGAGAAAGGACCACTAACCACACATACACAACACACACACACACACACACACACACACACACACACTCTCTCCTAAACACCACCCCACCTCCACACACACACACACACACACACACACCTAAGAGAACAATCAGCCACGCCAGCCACGTCCCAAGTACCTCACTTTTCTTAGGGAGGCGTGAGAAAAACAAGCTCTTGAATTTACCTTCCCTCTTCCTCTTCCTCAATAACTCCTGAAGGGGGAATGAAAGGGGCGTCTAAGCAAAACCCAACCCAGCTCTCTCTCTCTCTCTCTCTCTCTCTCTCTCTCTCTCTCTCTCTCTCTCTCTCTCTCTCTCTCTCTCTCTCTCTCTCTCTCTCTCTCTCTCTCTCTCCTAGTTATCGCGTGCCGTCCGCCAAAAATAGACTAAGAAACACAATAGTATTTTCTTCAGCACATACGTTTCATTTCTCTCTCTCTCTCTCTCTCTCTCTCTCTCTCTCTCTCTCTCTCTCTGGAACGCACCATGACGAAACTCACGCGCCACAAATCGTTATATCGCACGCAACGACGCACGCAATATCCTACCACACTACCCCACACACACACACACACACACACACACACACACACACACACACACTGCCTCACTCAACTATCATTTTTTAGCATATTACTTAGGTCTTAAAAATACTACTACGACTACTACTACTACTACTACTACTACTACTACTACTACTACTACTACTACTACTACTACTACTACTACTACTGTTGCCCCAAATCTCCTGATAATGTAGATGTGTTGCTTAATTAAAATAGAGACAATATGTGTATGTCAATAATCTTCATAAAAATAATTCACAGATGATAATATTCAACTTTATCGGCACTTCACTTTTGAGCAAAATTAAAAAGTAAAAAAAAAAAAAAAAAAAAAAAAATTGATTGATGTAACTTTCTTTTTTCTTCTAATTTTTATGTTTTGAGATGTGGTGACTCTGAAAGGAATTTTTTATCATATTAATTCTTTTCTCTCTCTCTCTCTCTCTCTCTCTCTCTCTCTCTCTCTCTCTCTCTCTCTGTACACATGCACACGGACAAACAAACAGACGAACAGACACACACACACACACACACACACACACACACACACACACACACACACACACACACACACACACGCACGCACGCACACTCGCTATTATCATGCATTTCAGATCATCACAACACATCATGCATGCTCCTCCTCCTCCTCCTCCTCCTCCTCCTCCTCCTCCTCCTCCTCCTCCTCCTCCTCCTCCTCCTCCTCCTCCTCCTCCTCCTCCTTCCATCACGAGTAAAAATGCTTCATCTTTACTACCACTAATATATTCTTCCCTACTACTACTATTACTACTACTACTACTACTACTACTACTACTACTACTACTACTACCACCACAACCACGACCATCTCCACCTCACCTGTCCCCGTAAATCAGTACACAGGTAGCACAGGTGATACTCAGAGGTGACATAGCACACTGTTCCCCCGCCTAATACCCAAATCTTAGGGCCCTAGTGCTCTCCTCCTCCTCCTCCTCCTCCTCCTCCTCCTCCTCCTCCTCCTCCTCCTCCTCCTCCTCTTCCTCCTCCTCTAACGCAGCCTCGCACTCCTCCACAGATTCCTATATGCATTCCAAGCCTCTGGATTTCCTCCTCCTCCTCCTCCTCCTCCTCCTCCTCCTCTTCTTCTTCCTCTTCCTCCTCCTTGTCTCCTTCTCGTCTTGCTACTAGTACTTATGCTGTTCAAGGTTCTATGGTTTGATTCTCCTCCTCCTCCTCCTCCTCCTCCTCCTCCTCCTCCTCCTCCTCCTTTTCCTTCTTCTCCTTGTTATCATTGTTGTTCTCCTCCTCTTCTTCCTTCTGTTTCTCTTCTTCTCCTCCTCCTCCTTCGTTTCTATGTTCATCGTCATTGTCCTTCTCTTCTTCTATCTCATTCTTCTCTTCTTCCTCCTCCTTGTCTTCTTCTTCCTTCTCTTTTTCTTCTTCCTCTTCTTCTTCCTCCTCCTCCTCCTCTTCCATTTCCTCCTTCTCTCTAGTTACAATGTTTCTCCTATTGGTCTCCTTATTCTTATTCTTCCTCCTCCTCTTCCTCCTCCTCCTCCTCCTCCTCCTCCCATTTCTGCTCCAACTCCTTAGTCATTGGATTCCACTTGCACGCACGCACACACACACACACACACACACACACACACACACACACACACACACACACACACACACACACACACACACATGGTATTTCCGTGTGTATGTTGGTGCGTGAGTTTTCATTCTTTCATCAAAGTAATAAACTTTTGTCCTACTTGACTTTTTTGTTACCTGTCCTACTTAGCTCTCCCTCTCCCTCTCTCTCTCCCTCTCTCTTTCTCTTTAAAAACTCTATTAAAAAAACTACCTCTATATGTTAGTGATTAGATACTTTATACTGATTTAAATACCCTTTGGAATATTAAATACCATCTGTACATATTCAAATACCCCACTGAAGGGTTAAACACCCTCTACCTTTTCAAGACTCTATGTAGAATTAAGTACTCTATAAAATATTAAGTGTCCTGTACATATTTCAGCACCCTATAAGTGTTTGAGTATGTTATAGACGATTGGAAAGCTTATAGATGATAGAATATTCAGGATAAGATAGATTGTTTAGGTTAGAAGAGAAGGAGGTCATGGAATATCTCTCTCTCTCTCTCTCTCTCTCTCTCTCTCTCTCTCTCTCTCTCTCTCTCTCTCTCTCTCTCTCTCTCTCTCTCTCTCTCTCTCTCTCTACCATTATGTTTAAAAGATACGTGTATTTATGATTTATACAGGAAGAAAAGTAAAGGGTAATAAATATCTCTTATTTTCTGCCAAATATAAAATTAAAAGCTTAAAAATAAAAATCTGAAAACTGAAAAGAAACTAATATTGTGTGTGTGTGTGTGTGTGTGTGTGTGTGTGTGTGTGTGTGTGTGTATGTGTGTGTATGCGCTACTTGTTTATCTGTCAGTCTGTCCGTCATCTGTCTGTCTGTCTGTATGTATGTATGTATGTCTGTCTCCCTGTCTGTCTGTCTGTCTGTCTGTCTGTCTTCATATTCCAGCTAATTTTAATCTTTTTCTTCCCCTTCCCTCTTTCATCAGTCAGTTACAACATCTTCATTTATTATCCTTGTCTCCTTGTCTCCCTCCCTCCCACACCTTGGGACGCCACACCTGACGCACACCTGAAACACACCTCAATCACACCTCAATTACACCTCACCAATTAACTATAGCATAATATTTTCCCTTGCACATTAATTAATACACACACACACGCACATACATACATACATACATACATACATACATACATACATACATACTCAGTAATTATCTCAATATACAATAATCAGTATGCAAAGTACCTTCAATATTATGTATCTCTCTCTCTCTCTCTCTCTCTCTCTCTCTCTCTCTCTCTCTCTCTCTCTCTCTCTCTCTCTCTCTCTCTCTCTATTTTTCTCTTTCCTTCACTGTCTTTAGCGATAATGAGGTTTTGAGAGAGAGAGAGAGAGAGAGAGAGAGAGAGAGAGAGAGAGAGAGAGAGAGAGAGAGAGAGAGAGAGAGAGAGAGAGAGAGAGACAGGGGGGAGGGGGAGGGACAGGCTTACGAGAAGAAATATGATAAGATCGGAAGGAAGGGAAAGGAAGGGAAGAGAAGGAAGGAGGTAAGAAGACTGGAAAAGGAGGAAGAGGAGGAAGAGAAGGAGGAGGAAGAGGAGGAGGGAGAGGAAGGAAGGGATGGGCACAGGTAGGAAATTAGCAGGTATGAGAGAATCTTGGGAGCGTGATAACCATTTAGGAGGAGGAGGAGGAGGAGGAGGAGGAGGAGGAGGAGGAGGAGGAGGAGGAGGAGGAGGAGGAGGAGGAGGAAGACGAAGAGGATGAGGAGAAGTGATAGAGGAGAAAGAGTATTATAATGAGGAACTATGAGAGAGAGAGAGAGAGAGAGAGAGAGAGAGAGAGAGAGAGAGAGAGAGAGAGAGAGAGAGAGAGAGAGAGAGAGAGAGAGAGAGAGAGAGAGAGAGATTCACTTTCTTTACGTTTCTCTCCCCCATCCCCACCCCAGTGCTGCTTGTTCTTCCATTGTGTTCACCAGTGTTTCTTGTTCTTCTTTTGTGTTCCCTGGTGTCCGCCTCTTCACTTATGAATTAATGGGGACGAGATTGGAAAGGTCTCATTTCTGTTAGTACACGCACCATAAGAAGATTACAGAGAGGGAGAAATTAAAGATTAACTCCAAGAAAACGAGGAGAGAGAGAGAGAGAGAGAGAGAGAGAGAGAGAGAGAGAGAGAGAGAGAGTAGAGTTTTACCTTATTTCTCACGCCTTCCTCTCTCTTCTACACACCCACACACACACACACACTAACACATTCTTCCCATTTCTCCCCATTCCTCCCCACATACTCTTCCCTGCTCCCCACTTTCCCTTACTCTTTATTACTCCCTTCCCTCCCCAGAGAAAAGATGAAAAAAAAAACACGAAACTCACGAAAAAGAAAAGAAAAACAAGATTAAAATAGTGATACCTTGACAACAGGAAAAGAAAATGGAGAAAAAGAAAACTGGATTAAAACGAAGATACTTCAAGGCACAAAATTAAAGGGAGGAGGAAGAACACCTTGACAACGGCGCTAAAAGAGCAGAGCGGGGGACGGCGGATAGATGGCGCTGTAAATCGTGAGGCAGACACCAAAATATTCATAGTTCACAATTAACGCGCCAACTTTATTGTTTAGAAGAGTCCGCGCTGAGACGAGGCGATGAAAACGGACAGCCACGCACAGAAAACGAGGATGCTTGTTTTCTTTTTTGTTTGTTTTCTTTTTTTAATCTTCCTTCTTTTTTGTTTCTCTTTTTTTACTGTACATTCAATCATTATTCTTTCTTCTAAATATATTTCATCTCCTCCTCTTCCTTCCTTCTTTCTTCCGTTGTACAATCAATTTATTCTTCCTCCTGACTATTCCACCTCTTCCTCTTCCTCCTTCCCCCTCCTCCTCTCCTCTTCGTCCTCCTCCTCCTATTCATGACACCTCCCTTCTCTCTCCTCCTTTCTTCCTCCTAAATTTACATCCTACCTCGCTCTCCTCCTCCTCCTCCTCCTCCTCCTCCTCCTCCTCCTCCTCCTCCTCCTGATAGATGAAGCCGTAGGATGGAAGGATATTTTCCAGGAGAGCCTCACCCCAGGACAATTAATCAGAGGTACGGATCCTTCTCTATAAAGGAAGGGTACAGGTGTGCTGGTGGTGGTGGTGGTGGTGGTGGTGGTGGTGGTAGTAGTAGTAGTAGTAGCGGTAGTTCGTTTTCTGCCTTATCTATCCCAGACGCTTCCGTTACACACACACACACACACACACACACACACACACACACACACACACACACACACACACACGTTTTTCAATAACTTTAAATCATATACGTGCTTACAGATGCATTGTGGGTAAAATTAATTCTCTCTCTCTCTATCTCTCTCTCTCTCTCTCTCTCTCTCTCTCTCTCTCTCTCTCTCTCTCTCTCTCTCTCTCTCTCTCTCTCTCTCTTTCCTAGTTTATCGTTGCATATTTTGCCTTTTATTAAATTCAATTAGAACGAAACGAAGTGAAAAATTATCATTTGAAAGCAATAACACACACACACACACACACACACACACACACACACACACACACACACACACACACACACACACACACACACACACACACACACACACACACACACACTCACAAACCACTCACCCACAACATTTTCTCTTTTTTTCGCTTTTCATTTCATTTCGTTTCGCTTTTTCCACGACAAATGACTCGCTTGATTTGCTTTCGAAATAAAAAAAAAATAAAAAAGTCGAAAATAAAAGATAAAAGATCAAAAGTATTATAGAAAAACGGACCACTGTGGTTCAATAGAGGGAAAAATGAACAGTGAGGGAAGAGACACCAGAGAGAGAGAGAGAGAGAGAGAGAGAGAGAGAGAGAGAGAGAGAGAGAGAGAGAGAGAGAGAGAGAGAGGAAAATGAGAAAAAACGTGAAAAATGAGTATATATATATATATATAAGATGGGAAAAATGGGAAAAAGAAAAAAATGAGAAAATAAAAAAACGAAACCATGAGAATGAAATTATAAAAAAAAGAAAATGAGAAAATGAGAAAAAAAGGAGAGAAAAAAATTTTAAAAAGAAGAAAATGAGACCGGATACAAAAAAGGGCCAAAAAGATACACCAAACTTTAAAAATAAAAAAAAAAAAGAAAACGAAAAATAGACGAAAAAGGAAAAAAAA
>NC_087188.1:11153734-11168734 GCF_035594125.1 Scylla paramamosain
AAAATAAATAAAAAAATAACAAAACACCAACGGCTTTTACAAATATAGAACAGTCCTCCTTTTAAAAATATCAACGTTTTCTTTCAATTCCATTTTTTTTTTCTTTCACAGCTCTAGATACATACATGCATACATAAATACATACATATCCCTCCACTGTAACTCACTGTAACTGTATAAACATGGCTGCATAATTAAATCATACAGTCTACCCTCTCTTTTTTTTATAACAGAATACGAGGAAATAATGAATAGCTGGGAGAGAAAACGGAACGAAGAGAGTTCTTGGAAAACGGGAAAAGGAATGAAAAACGAGGTCACAGGCAGGAATGGAGGAGGAGGAGGAGGAGGAGGAGGAGGAGGAGGAGGAGGAGGAGGAGGAGGAGGAGGGGAGGGAAGAGCTTAATCAGAAACGAGTGAGAACCAAAGCAGGTTTTGAAAGAGTTGAAAAAGAGAGAGAGAGAGAGAGAGAGAGAGAGAGAGAGAGAGAGAGAGAGAGAGAGAGAGAGAGAGAGAGAGAGAGAGAGAGAGAGAGAGAATTATACTAACACTTAATCATATAAATACACAAATATGAATAAGTGTATGGAATTAACACCAGCAGTGATACAAAACAACGCGAAGGCTATAATAATAATAATAATAATAATGATAATAATAATAATAATAATAATAATAATAATAATAATAATAATAATAATAATAATGATAATAATAACAATAAAAATAATAATAATAAATCTCTAATCCATCTTATCTTCTTATGTTTTTATCTATATTTTTGCTATTTCCCTCATTCATTTAACTCTCTTACATTAAAGGCAAGATAAAATTAAGTTATTTCTTTCCTACAAATTTTCCTTAACCAATAAAATTTCCTTAACCTCTTTAATAATAACAACTATATTCTGAAAAACGTCTGTGCGCATCTCCACTACATTCAAGACATAACTTCTTAGAGGTGTCGTTTCAATGCTCTAGTGACAGGTTAACAAGACTTCTAGGCTATGAGCACGAGAAACACGCTTGAGAACCCACATGGAGCTACAAAACTTCTTGGAGGGTGTTGTTTTAAGGCTCTAGTGACAGATTAACAAGACTTCTACGTTATGAACACGAGAAACACGCTTGAGAACCCGGCTAGTTATCTCTGTGGCCTTTGAAAGTAGTCACGGTGAGAGAGCAGAGCGTTTCTGAGCACCAGCACAGGGAAGGAGAAGCGGAAGACTCGGTAACATAAAGCAAGTTTTTCTGTACTCCCCTCAACAAAACAGAAAGCGTAATAGCACAAGCAGGAGGCATGGCGAGGTTGGGCACAGAATTACATTACCTTTCACCTGTGCTTCTAGAGGGTAAAACTTGGCTCCCCCTTAAGGGCAAGTGACATTTTTATCCTTGGCCCCTCAATCTGCAACGTTCAAAGCCCAGTATTTTGCCTGCAGCGGGGAGCAAAGACAGGCTTTTTGATGTGCCTGGAAATATTGGCTCGTGGGCCCAGCGAGCGAGGAAGGGAGGGAGGGATAGAAGCGTGCAAGTCGTCATTCAGATAGGGTATAACGTGCTAGTCGCATTAAGAGCCATGTATTAAGGACCATATAAAAATTTCAGCGCCACATCTTCACTGCATTCAAAAGGCTTTCAAAGGAGTAAAGAGATTAGATTGCTTAACGTTAACTCTACATCTTAACGCTCTCCTTACATACTTATGCGATCAAAACATTTTAAACAGCATTGCCTTCCACATTCCCCGCCATACGTAAGCAGAAAGAGATCAGATCGCCTAGAAAGACATGTCTACTCTACATTTTAGCATTTGTCTTACGTATTTATAAGATCGAATCATTTAAAACAACTTATTTTTTTATATTTTTGCCATACATCAGCAGCAAGAGATCAGATCGCTTAAAAAAACACTAAACTCCACATATTAATATTCTCCTACATATTTAAGAGATCAAAACATTTAAAGCAGCACAAACTTCCATATTTCTCACCGTACATTAATAGCAAGAGATCAAATCGCTTATAAAAACAAGTCAAGGTAACCAATCTCACACACAGACGCGTACTGGGCGGCAGAAGGCGATTGGAATCCGTGAGAATCGAGTTGGATCGTAAAAAGAACTCAGCTACTGATTCTCTGTTTGTATATGTAAACGAAATGCGGGACACGAAATTCCGCGACGGTGTAATAGGTGAAATTGTTATCCAAACTTGGCAAAGGATATTACGGCGGCTGGCTGGCTGGCTGGCTGGCTGGGGGGCAAGAAGGGCACAAGCTATTGCATTCCTCCGCGTGACTGTGCGTGCGCTAATGCTCTCGCTATTAAAAAATAAATAGACGAAGTAAACAAGATAAAAAACTCCCGGTAAAGCGAATGTGACACCGCCGCTGTATTTTTTCCCTTACTTTTCTTCCTTCACTAACTTTTTAAATGGGGGAAAGTTAATCAATCAACATCCATCGCCTGAGTTGAGATTATCCTAACCTGGCCTGTCCTCCCGCCCGCCCGCCCGCCCCGACCAGCCCCGGCCCATCTGCCTGCCCCGCATTGCCCCGCCCCGCCCCGCAGTCCCGGCTTAAATAACTCGATTACTCCTAGGCCAAATTCTCTTACAGGTAAAGTGAATTAAACCGTTCACCTGCTGGCCTTGAGTCTTAGTTACAGTGTGCCGCGGCCATAGTATTGTGAGTAGTAGTAGCAGTATTAGTAGTAGTAGTAGTAGTAGTAGTAGTAGTAGTAGTTAACGGTATATTTACAAACTATTACATGGGCAGCCAACGAGTGAAAATATAGGAAAAAAGGTGATCCAAAATATATAAGAAAAATAACTAAATATTGAATAATCATATGTAACACGAAATTAAAACAGATTACAACATAAAAATGCAAAACTGACCAGAGTGGCATACGAGACTAGTGGTTGCAATGGTCACTGATAAGCCTGACTATGAGGGCATGGCGCGGTGCTAGAGGCGGCGGTACGGGCCCTGATGGGGAGGCGGCCTTGTGAGGGGCGCCTGTATATCAATAACTTTCATTAAAGCTCGTTGAATTATTCCAAGATTCATGAAAACAGATAAAAAAACAAAAACTACTACTAAGGTTTCTCATTTAAATAGCAATAATTTAAATAGCAATAACTTCCATTATCACTCGTTACACATCATTAGCATCATGAAAACTTCCTCTTAAGCTCGTTAAATCACTAGAATCACGAAAATACTTTATAAACACACAAAAACTTGCATCAGTGCTTGCTTCACTATCATCAAAATCACGGAAAACACTTGTAAACAGCAGTAACGACCATCAAAGCTTGTTAACTACCATTAAAAACACTTGAAAACACCAATAACTTTCATTAGAACTGATTCAATACAAGGGACAAGAAGCGTTAAAGAATAGAGAGACAAACATGATTAACTGTGACCCTCAACATTGCCCCTATACAAAGAAACGGTACACGGTGAATCATTACACCTGAATACTGGAAAGGTGGGAACCCTCATTAACTCGTTACCCAGATACAAACTTCCCATGTATTATTCCACACCTTTATGAATAAGTCAGGTGGTACTATTGGGCATAATTAGTGATACGTAGCAAGTGGAGTCATAATCTTACTTACCGTGATGAGAAATTGTCTGGTAACTGAGCGTTCTTCTTCCTCCTCCTCGGTTTGTGTTCGTGCTCCAGCCAGGCTCCTTCTTGTATGACCGTATGTTTGTTTTCAACGGCACCCCTTGATTTGCGTGATCAAAAATTTTTATTTTTTTTTTACTTTTCTAGTGTTTTATGCGGGTCTGTATGGATATGTTTTCTTTCTTTTTTCCCTTATTTGTTAACTGTTTAAAGTCACATTTTAGGTATACGGGTTATGTCAGTAATGTTTACGATCAGTATCTATTTTCATACTCTCTTCATTTTTTTTTTTAAGTCTATTTGTTAACTGCGTACACTCACAATGTAGCTATTAAACTTATTCCATTAATGTGTAGTATTTTTTTTATCTTCTTTTTGACTGGCATGTGAGATCTATTGAAGAACACTCCAAGGTTACCCATGCATGTTTGTACCTTTGTTCTCGCCTGCCCATCACATCCCATTGTAGTCCTCGCCATCTTCCCCCAGAGATTACACAAGAAACCTCTCATTATATCTTCACCTTTCAAACATCAATGCTAGAAGTCACTATTATGTCAAAGGCATTCAATTAACACACACAGACACACACACACACATTGTACTTATTAGCTGTGTTTGCATTGTCTGCATCTATAGTTTGTAAATGCTTTCGCCTCTCCTAAAGATATTTCCTAAGTACACAGAGATGACATGCTCAAGTATTTTCTCATTGATGATGCAGAATACTTGTTAAAATATCTATCACTAGAACCATGAAGTCTTGAAATCTCCAGTAACTACTTCTGTACTCTTGAAAAACCCAATAGCTTCCACTATGTTGTAAGTGTAGAAAGCTTGTTAAACTATCACTGGAACCATGAACACTCAAATTAAAAACCCCAGTAATTTCCAAGAATCTATTTTAAGTGCTGAGCCTCTGTTAAACCATCACTTGAATCAAGAAACAGGTAGAGCTGAGTTCTGAGGGGACACAGGCAAATGAACTAAGAATTGACATTTTATTAAGATTTTATATAACAATTCATCCACAAACATTCTAAATAAGTGTAAAAATAATGTGGAAAAAAAATAATTACTGCCTGTGCCAACATCCTTCATAAGACACACGGTTTACCTCAGCCTCTTATTACTACTGGCAGTGACTGGTGACTTACATTAACCTGTCCCCTCAATGCATGTGTCACTCAAGTCTCCCTAAATACAGCGGCAACCAAACCTACAACTAGGAGTGTGTGCAACATGTAAAGTAAAGAAAGTGGCTCCCAGAAATATTTTAAGATGAGCTTCAGCATATTTAAGTAACTGAGAGAATCTTATTTTTTAAACTAGTGAAATGAAAGAAGTTGCATTCAAATTTTCTAAAACCACACAGGGGAAAAATAGAGATCATGGATAAAACTAACAGTAACATCCAAGAAACTGAAAGATTTGAAAAGTAGCAGAAAAGAATAAAATAAAAAACAGGTTTGAGAAAACTTTAGAATTTTAAAAACCAGAGGATGAGAAAAAGATCAGGGATAAAACTAAGAAGAATAAAGTAAAATCCAAGAAACTTCAAGACTAAAAAAAAAATTATTAAGAAGAATGAAACTAACCACATCTGAGAGAAGCCAAGAATTTTTTAAAAAACCAAGTGAAGAAGAAAGAAATAGAAAAAAAGAAGAAAGCAACACCCAAGAAACTCAAAATACACATAAAAATCATAAAAAGAAATAAAAACTACAAAAGAGAGAGAGATCAAGAATCCAGCCTTGAAAAAAGCAACAGAATAAAAGAATTAGACATTGAAAGTTGAGTTTGCTCTTGATTTTGACCTGAGGCGGGAGTCTGTGGCAAAATCTGGCGACTTGGGCACCGTGGGCATCTGTGAGGTGGGGTGGAGTACCATGGGCTTGGTCTTAGGTATGGGCTGGGCCTTGTGCACCGCTGCCTGCCTCAGTCTGGTCACCTCTGCTAGCTCCTCTGCTGCCTGGTGCTCCTCCGCCTGATGAAGATTGATAAGTCAGTGGAGTAATGAGAATGATAACTAAGCCTTCTACTCTTAAATATCTCAGTGCTTTCTCCTCACTTTTAATTTGTTCTGGTTGAAATTGGTGAATAAAACTGAGATAAAAAAGTCAAGTAACATTAGTGGGTTCTACTTGTAAATGTTTCAGTGGTTCCTCATATGTTTTGACAGGTTCTTGTTGAAGTTAGGTACTGGATAAAACTCAGGCTTCTATTCTTAAACATTTCAGTCTTTTTCTCTTAACTTGACAGGCTGTAGTGGAAGTTACTGGATAAAACAAAGCAGAGCCAGTTAAGTATCACAAGTAACAGTGAGTCATAAATAAGGGTTGTATTCTAGTGTTTCAGCTTTTATTGTAACTTTAGACAGACTGTGGTGGATGTTGCTGGAGTTTTCAATGGTGTCTAGGATTCTGGTGGTAGTTTAATAAGGTTTCTGCATCAATGAGAAAGAGAGACCAACAGTGAGAGATAGATAACAAGTCCTTATCTTTCCTCTCATCCCAAACAGACCCCCCCCAAAAAAAAACAGGCAAATCAGTCAACACATTTACCAAAAACACATCTCACCACCTTTTGGCATCAAGTGATAGAGAGAAATTACAAGCATCATTAGTCTCTCCTTTCAACCCAAACAGAGCAGTCCCAAAGTCCCAGTCAACACATCCAATAAACCACACGACATCTCACCATCTTTTTGGCAGCAAGCATCTCCTCCTCAAGCTCCTTCCGCTGCTGGTCGAACTCACTGCGCTCCACAGCCCTCACCTCAGTGCTCAGGGTCACGTTGGAGATCTCAGTGAGGGGTCTGTTGGATTTCTGAGGCACAAAGGGATTTTTGTGCACCACACTATCATCTTGTGCGAGGAATTTTCGCTGTGCTGCATCCTTCTTTGCTTCGTTCTCCAGCTGGCGGTGAGAAAGGGGAACTAGTAAGTCTAAACAGCCCTTAGACAAGATAACACATGAATAATACAGACTAACTTTTATCATGCTCCAGCCTCCTATGTGCTTCTCCAACTGGTAAGACAAGGAAACTAATCTTAACACCTCCAGAGACAAGGCAACACATAGGAATGCTGGAAAGACACTAATTTCTGTCATGCCATATCTTCCTCTGCTTCCTTCTCCTGCTGGTGGTGAGTTAACATAACAAGTACCTCAGTGACTCTAAGATATGCCAACACATGAATAAGATGCTGTAGGTTGCTTTCCACACCTTTGCAGACAGAAGATTAACAAACCCTCCCGGAAAACCACAAAGCTTATTGCCGAGTTATGAGGCTTTAAATGAATACACAAACTTATGAGTGAGGATGATAGATGGAAACAAGGACGTGTAGACATGATGGCTTCTTACGGCTTCCCTTATTGTCTTGTGTCATGTTCATTCTCTTTAACCTCTAATCCTTTCACACTCATCATCATTATATGCAAAGTAACCACTCTCACTCACACTCTCTTAGTCTTAGCAGTGCCTAGGTTACTACACATACCCAATCATCCCCACTAGCACCCAGGTTACCCTTCCCTGCCTCACCTGCTGCTTGAACTTCTCCTGTTTGATGGACCCACGGCGCTCCACATTGAGGGCGAAGGGCTTCACCTGTGTCGGGGTGGGTGGCTTCCTGGCCGGCACCCCAACCCCCTCAAACAGCGGCATGGGACGGGCGTGAAACTCAGCCAGACTCTTCTCATCCTCCAGCACCTTCAGGTTAAGTTGGCATTACATGTTGAAGGGTTGTTCGAAAATAGATGGAAAATATACATTGGATCTTTAGGAGTTGAGGTAATATTACACACTGAAAATATACTGAAAATATACACTGAAATCTTTAAGAGTTGAATTACTTTACACATTCAAACTGATCAAAAATATATATTGAATCTTTAATTCAAGTTACTATTACACATTGAAACCGAATCAAATTACTAACACACATTGAAAAAAAACACTAAAAATACACAATCTCATACCTACCCTGCCCATACACACACACACACACACACACACACACACACACACACAGGCAACCACAATGATAAAAATCCAAAACACACACACACAAAATCTCATACCCTCTCCCTACACATACACACACACATAAAACTCCCCAGGAACTCACCCTCTTAATCTTCTCCTCCTTCTTCTTCATCCGTTCCTGGTCGCGCTGGTCAAAGCTGAACGGCCGGACCTTCGTGTTCATCTTCTTCCCCTGCAGAGGCAAGCCAGCGTAGGGCAGCATGGACACCAGCATCTTGGGAGGACTGTCCATCTTGATCATCTCCTCCATCAGACTTTCCGACGGCTGACTCTGTGGCTTGGAAGAGACGCGGTATCCATTGGGGGGTGTCTTCAGGGCCCTCTTGTTCACAGGTCTTGCCTTGAATGCGTGTCTGGGGAAAAAAATTTGCTATGGGTGTTTTTTAATGGAGATTATTGTAATATAGAGGGTTCTTGAGTCATGATGTTCTGTTACTGTGATTGAATGTAAATGTATTTTTGGTGTAGGTTAGAATGAGCCTAAGTAAGGACATGTATGCCCCTCACTTCTGCTAATGTTGTGGTATTGTGGTCATAA
Organism: Scylla paramamosain; assembly: GCF_035594125.1. Classification (NCBI taxonomy): domain Eukaryota; kingdom Metazoa; phylum Arthropoda; class Malacostraca; order Decapoda; family Portunidae; genus Scylla; species Scylla paramamosain. Next base: position 11,161,974 of record NC_087188.1, read on the forward strand.
TCTAGGATATAACTTAATTAATGTACCTGTAGAAAATACATAGAGGACTTACAGTAAATAAAAAGAAATTAAATACATTAGTAACAAAAAAATCAGTGAAGGGGAATGTACAAAAACAAGAAAGAAATAAAAGAATCACAAAAATAAACAAACAAAAAAAATATAACACAACTAAACTTAAGCATCTCCAATCCTGACACCACCACCACCACCACCACCACCACCACCAACTCCACTCACTTCTGTGCCTCCTCAAACTCCTGCTGCTCCCTCTCCTCCTGGGTCATGAGGCTGTGGGAGCGCCGGCGTTTACTGGTGGCAAGGTTGGGAGTGACGGCCATGGTGGGTCCTCGCGGCTTCTTCCTGTCCTCAAGGTCGTCTGGGGAAAGAATGATACACTATTTAATTCACCACTCCAATGCTTTCACTAGAGCCAGTCAAAGGTGTAGAATTGTGAAAACATCCTTGAAAACTCCAAAACCTTCATTAGAGCCTATTAAAGATGTAGAATTTACTCAAACCATCCCAGAAATCATGAAAACATTCTTAAAAACCCCAATATTTCCATCAGAGCCAGTTAAAAGGAGCAGAACCATAAAAACACCTTCGAAAACACCAATATCTTCACTAGAGCCAGTTAAAAGGAGCAGAATCATAAAAACATCCTTGAAAACCCCAATACTTCCACTACAGCCTATTACAAGTGCCACATCCTTGTTAAACCACCACACCAAAGCCAGTTAAAAGGTACAGAATCATAAAAACACCCTTAAAAACCCCACTACAGCATATTACAAGTGCGAAATCCGTGTTAAACCGCCAAAGGAATCATTAAAACACCCTAGAAAACCTAATCTTACTCTGAAGCCTTGAAACCAGCAATGATATTATACCAATGAAACACTTAAGAACCAGAGAAAGATATATAGAGTCAATAAGTGTGTTCACCTCTCAACCTCACCTGTACTGACGGTTCTCTTGCTTTTCCTGTATACTTCTGGCGTTCGGATGTAGTTCTTGCAGCTGAGTTCTGCCATCGATAAGAACCTCTTGGCTGCCTCCCCCTGCTCCTTGCGAGACTCCGAGAGGTGGAAGGGCTTGGGGATGGTGGGGCTTCTTCTTCCTGCCGAGTCCTTGTTCTGTAGGGATGTATCAAGCACCAAGGGTTATATGTAACATGGGTACTGGCTAAGGGCAGAACGTATATAAAAAAAAGGTCCAGTGAGGTGCCAGTTCTTAAAGATTTTGTACGAAGAGACAGCAAGTAGAAAGGTCTCAGAATTTCTTGTGATTCTGCATGTGTCAAGTAAGAGGAGAAGACAGCCAGTGTAATATAAAAGTTTTTAATGCCTTGTAATTCAGGATTTGTCAAGCAGCAAATGTCAAAAATAGATAAGAATGGCTAGTATTATATAAAAGGCCTTAGAATTTAGGTGTGTTAAAAATAGATAAGGATGGCTAGTATTATATAGAATGTCTTGGAGTTTAGGTGTTAAAAATAGAAAAGGACAACCAGTATAAAATAAAAACCTTAGTGCCTTGTTAATAAAGAAAGATGCATTAAATATTAAAAACAAACATCAAAACAATACCAATTAAGTTACCAGGGACAAGTACTGAAGTGAAGGGATCTGACAAACTTCACACAAGACCTTAATACCTTGTGACTGAGGAAAGAACCAAGCACCGAATGACAACACCAAACTAAAACACCCATAAGTTACCAGGGAGAGAGTACTGGAGCGCAGGGACCTGGCAAACTCTACAGGTGCCTCAGTTTCTTCCTTCACACTCTCCTTGGTCTTAATCCGCGCATCAGTGGCAAAAGTAAACTCCTGCGGCTTGGTGCGGCCTGACCGGGTGGAGCGGGCAGCAGGAGGAGGTGGAGGTGGCGCGGGATCTTCCACCTCTTGTTTCCGCAGTCTCTTGTCCGTTGCAAAGTGGAATTCCTGTGGTTTTGTGAGCTTGAATGGCTGGTTAGGTGCAGCGCCATCCTTCCTCTTCTTGTTGTTTGTGATCTTCTGTCTGAATGTGGCCACCAGCTCCAGCTCCTCCTTGTCTCCCTCACTGATGGACATACCAGACACCTTCGGCACCACTCTGAGGAGAAAGGATGCATTAAGGTGTGGATTGAGAGAGGACCTGAATGGCATCTTTAAGTGGCATAGGGCATAAAAGAGTGACATAAGCAAAATTCTCAGGGCTATGAATCAGGATAAGACATGAAAAGTGCTTAGATTAATGTGTAGATCAACAGGGAATCTGATAGAGGTCTTTAAGTGGTTTAGGGCACAAAGGGGTGACATAAGCAAAATTCTCAAGGTCGGTAATCAGGATAAGACAAGAAATAATGGGCTCAAGTTTGATAAAAGTTAATTATAAAAAGATGTGAAGGAAATGGGTACATGAATGGAACAAACACACACACAGTTTTGCATTTCCATCACCCAGGCTTATACCAGGTTAGTTTTCTCAATAGTACATACAAGTAATGCGGCACCAGACCCTGCTTACCTTTTCTGCGGCTGTACCTTCTTCACCTGGCTGGCCTGAGTGCTGGTGGTGCCCCGGCAGTCCCCTGAGGATCGTCTGCTGGCGTTGCTCCTCCGCAGGGCCTGAAAGTGTGACTCCTATTGAGACATTCAAAAATATTTATTCTTGGATGGATTATATTGAAGAAATTAAGTTAACTCCCTTGTATTTCTTTGTAGATCAGCCTTTATATGAGAGAGAGACTCACCATCCTTTAGACTATCATAAATAAACAGAAAGTTACCTATATGAGACAAGTTATTTTCTGAAACACCTTACTCTCTCATCACCAAAATGTTTAGTTTCTTTTTCAAGGGTGTTTTTCTTACTGGTGATGTTATTAAACTATCCCTAAAATCATGAAAACACTCCCCAAAACTTAAGAACCTCCACTACAACCTGTTAAGTAAATAGAATCTTGCTAAAACTACCACTACAATCATAAAAACATCCTTGAAAACTTCAGTAACTTCAAATAAAGACTGTTAGAAGGGCTGAAGAACAAGTAGAGGCATTTCAGAATACAAGCCACCAGTAGGAGTGCCAGCAGCAGCAGCAGTACCTTGGAGATGGCCAGGAGACGGGGAGACTGCCTCACTCCTGCACCATCTAACTTTAGGCTCTTCCTCCTCTTGTCCTTGGAAACAGACTTAGGAGGTTCTGCAGGTGGTTCCTGTTCGTCCATCTCCTCTGTCGTCATTTGGTCTGGTTCGTTTGCCTGTTCTGTGGATGGTTGTGCTTGTTCTTCCTGTTCTGTAGCCATCTGTTCTGCTTCTGCTTCTTCTGCGGAAGGTTCTTGTTCTTCTGCTTGTTCTGTGGATGGTTTTGGTTCCTCGGTTTCTTCTGTGTCCATTTGTTCTGTCTTCTCTGGCTGTTCTGTGGGCATTTTCTCTTGTTCTGTTTCTTCTTTAGTCATTTCTTCTGCTTCTGTGTTCTTCTTTTGTTCTGCCTGTTCTGTAGGTAACTGTTCTGGTTCTTTGTGTTCTGAGGGCATTTCTTCTTGTTCTGCCTGTTTTGTGGGTATTTGTTCTGGTTCTTTGTGTTCTGAGGGCACTTCTTGTCCTCCTTTTTCTGTGGGTGGCTGTTCTCTCTCTTCTGCAGGCGGTTTCAAATCTTTCAGCCCTTGTGTCTTACGTCTGGGAGTCTTCTGAGGCAAATCTGTAACCATGAATATTAAGTTAGTATATCTATGTAAGTAAATGTACCAGGCTGGATATCTCACACACACACACACACACACACACACACACACACACGCACACACAAACACACATCATTCACACTCCTAGCCCTGTCAGCTTCTGGTGGAAAGGTACACTCAAATAATTTGGCCTTACTAAGCTGTGAGAAATTACTGTGAATCATGGAACCTTAGAAAAATAAAAACTTGGAAGCTGGAAACTGATAAACTGAAAAGAAAATGAATAAAAACTGACAGGTGGGAATAAACAGAGTAAATAAAAAATATATACATATGGAAGTAGAAAATTAATACAATAAAAAAAGCAAAAATAAATATAGAAGGTGGAAAGACATGAAGAAAATAAAGAAAACGAGGATAAAAGCACACATACCCCCTCCTGTCCTCCTTTCCCAGCACCGACTCACCAAAGTAGGACTCATCCACTTCATCATAATCATCTTTCGTGAAATCAACGAAAGTCGGAGCATTGAACTGAAACTGATCTTCCCCAGCCATTGCCTCAGACACCTGACCGCCAACACCTGGGAGTGAGAATATTTCGTTTGTATATTTTGTTTCGTTGCGTCTGACTCTACACAAGCAATACCTGGCGTTCTACAAGGCAGGCATGGTTATTTTGAACTTAACTACATATTATATTTAAAAAAAAGTTCTTGTGACAGTGTATGTGATGTTATGATGAGTTTATAATGCATCATGTTCAGTTATGTACTTTTCTTCACACTACTACTACTACTACTACTTTCCACATCTATCGTCAGTAAATGGTAAAATCTAACAACACATTTATCATTATTACTTTCATTATCACTATCCAAACTACTAGCCAAGTACGTCCCAAAGAATCACAGGAATTTAAACTTAACATACAACACGGCTAACAAACAAAATATGCAAAAATAAACTCGTGCATTTTAAATCCCGAGCTAAACATGGCTGAGGTAAACAAACCCTGACAAACAAGTCCATATTTTAGCATTTATCTCCCCTTCCTGTCACTCCTCGCAGCCATTACTGCCCCAGATATTAGCATAGATGTCTAATGCATAACTACACATCTGTAATTCCTCACCTGGGGCTTTAAATCAGGTGGAAAAGATGAAAAATGTGAAGACGTCGGTGGAGGGAGGGCGAATCAGCTGACTGGCGCCTCTGTTTTGAGTGAGGGAAGCGCTCAGCCAATCACCTTCAAGCTCTCCTCCGTTCACCAATCAGGGCCAAGCTAGGTTCAAATGAGCTTCTCTCTCTCTCTCTCTCTCTCTCTCTCTCTCTCTCTCTCTCTCTCTCTCTCTCTCTCTCTCTCTCTCTCCATTTATTCTTTCTTTGAACCACCTCTCTCTCTCTCTCTCTCTCTCTCTCTCTCTCTCTCTCTCTCTCTCTCTCTCTCTCTCTCTCTCTCTCTCTCTCTCTCTCTCTCTCTCTCTCTCTCTCCATTTATTCTTTCTTTGAACAACCTCTCTCTCTCTCTCTCTCTCTCTCTCTCTCTCTCTCTCTCTCTCTCTCTCTCTCTCTTTTGTCTGGGTATAATAATGAAAACTGATAGATAAACATAACATAAGTTCTGATTAAGCTTCCTGTAATATTAGTGTAGAATGTAGATAGCAGCAGCAGCAGCAGCAGCAGTAGTAGTAGTAGCAGTAGCAGTAGTAGAAAGTATTGTCCTTGCTTGTCTGTCTGTTCTGAATACTGTCCACGTGCTATGAATCTTTGTTTTCTGATAATGCATGACGGGTGGCTATGCTTATCATGCAAGTCCCGTCATGCAGTGTTGACTAGATGGTGACCTGCTTGCCTGCCTTGGTGCCTGCCTCCACACACACACATACACACACACACACGGTATATGTTTGTATTTTTCTGTTATGTAAGAAGGTTCAAGGTAAGTGTGAGAAAAAGGCACATAAGGCTCAGTGAAGGTGCCATTCTCCACACTGCCATACGCACAGTGACATCCTCCTCCACCACCACCACCACCACTACAGTTTCCACTTCCACTATCACACAGTTACCGCCACCACCACCACAGCCTCCAGGAAAGACCAACACCACCTTTTGAAACAACATTAGGTAATTTTTATTAATTCCTTAAAATAATTACATTCTCTATATCACAATTTTTAATAAAAATTGTAATTACTCAGTATTTGACATCTTTCCCTGACTTCCTCTTCTGCGTCTACCCCGGCAGGCCTTAGCACCGCCCCCCTCCCTCCCCCCTTACCTATCTAGCAGGGCTCGTGCCTCCCCCCGCCCCCCAGCCTTCCTCAGGGAGGTAGGGGGCGGGGTTAGCGACCAGGGCCTCCTCAGTCACAGGCACATAAAAACTTACAACAAAATATAGATTCAGGCAATGGTCATGATATATATAGAGGTGTGCTAACTAGTACAGGTGTCACACGCTACGACACTTACAGTAAGAAACAACTACAGTCACGATGGTGGGCCGGGCAGGGCTGGCTGGCTGGCTGGTGGACTGGACACCTGCTGGCGGCCCACTAACCCACCCACCGCCCGCCCGCCCGGCCCTCGCGGGAACTACCGACACAGCGGCGGCGGCGGCGAGCTGACGACACGCAAACACTGACACACCGAGAGCAGCAGAATACACATGAATTATTATGACCTCAGCCAGGCGGGGTGGCGCTGCCCGTCTGTCGCGGGGCCTCCTGGCTGGCCTACGTACGGAGCACCTGGGGGCGGCACCTCGCAGCCCGCGCCTCCCCCTCGCTCGCCACACCGGGAGGGCGCCCTAAGGAACACTTACTTGGTCTTAGAATAATGGAGTTGTTTTTTTGGTTGTTAATATTGCCAGTTCGCCATTTTCTCTCTGTCTGGCGACTAAAAACAGCTCCGTGATATTGTTGTTCCCTTAACCAAGAGGAACAGGCTGTGCAGGATGTCAGCCTTGCAAAACACCTCGGCGCTCGTTAAGTAGATGTTACATCATCCTACGGACTGAGGAACAAAGTGGTTACGCCGTCCAGCAAGCAATATAAGACAAGCTGGAGATGTTCAATAATTTACA
>NC_087188.1:11181234-11201234 GCF_035594125.1 Scylla paramamosain
CTTGTGAATATAAGGGAACCAACGTGTCTTCAGCCCCAGCGCCCGGGAGCCACTTTGAACCCCTTAAGTAGTCACTGATTGGTGAATATAAGGGAATCAATAGTGTCTCCAGCCCTTAGCGCCCGGGAGCCACCTTGAGCCCGTCAAAGTAGTGTTGGGGCGGGCGAAGTAAGGCAAAGGTACACATGGTAGTGATATCGATTAGAGATCGTCGACAGTGCGCGCTTCTCATGCTTGGGGTCACGTCTCCAGCCTCCTCCTCCTCTTCCTCCTCCTCCTCTTCTTCCTCCTCTTCTTCCTCTTCCTCCTCCTCTTCATGTTCTTCCTTCGCCTTTTGATATCATGAAATGCTCCTTCTGGTCCTCCTTCACTTCTTCCATTCCTCCTCCTCCTCCTCCTCCTCCTCCTCCTCCTCCTCCTCTTGCTATCGTGACACTCCTTCTATTCATGTTTCTCCTTCCCCTCCATTTTTTTTTTCCTTCTCTCTCTCTCTCTCTCTCTCTCTCTCTCTCTCTCTCTCTCTCTCTCTCTCTCTCTCTCTCTCTCTCTCTCTCTCTCTCCGCTTTCATTTTTTCTTGTATTCCTCATTTTCTTTTTTCCTTCAATCAGTCCTACATTTTTCCTTCTTTTATTCCTTTTCTCCTTTCTTCTTTCTTCTTTCCTTCTTCCTCTTTCTATTCCTTCTTTTTTTTTTGCAGCGTCATGAAACTCTATGACTATCTGAACTTGATTCCTCCTCCTCCTCCTCCTCCTCCTCTTCCTCTTCCTCCTCCTCTTACAGCTATGCCACTGACGACCACAATGAACACAGAACACTGAAGAACGACCTCTGAATAAACCAACAATATTACTATTACTACTACTACTACTACTACTACTACTACTTCTACTACTACTACTACTATTATTACTACCACTACTATTATTGCTATTACTTTTCTTCTAATTCTAAGTATTTACTTTCCAATATCACTACTACTACTACTACTACTACTATTACTACTACTACTACTACTACTACTACTACTACTACTACTACTACTACTACTACTACTACTACGACTCAAGCTAACCTCACGACCTCTCATGTATGTATGTACGTATATATGAATGCCAGACACACCAGCGCCAGACGACACACAAACACACACACACACACACACACACACACACACACACACACACACACACACACACACATGCACACACATAAGCCAAGACACGCCCTTGCTAATGTGTGTGTGTGTGTGTGTGTGTGTGTGTGTGTGTGTGTGTGTGTGTGTGTGTGTGTGTGTGTGTGTGTGTGTGTGTGTGTCGCAATGCTCCGAAAGAAATGAGGTGATTAAGTGAGGAGAAGAAAGATGGGGAAGAGAAGGATGATGAAAACGAGGAAGAGGAGGAAGAGGAGGAGGAGGAAGAGGAGGAGGAGGAGGAGGAGGAGGAAGAGGAGGTGACACAGGGCACATTGGGGTGACCTGAAGGGCTGGCATGGTACCGCGGACACTCTCTCAATCTCTCTCTCTCTCTCTCTCTCTCTCTCTCTCTATTTCTCACTCTCTCACTCACTGGCACTGACTGAAGAGAGGGAGAGAGAGAGAGGGGGGAGGGGAGAAGAATGGGCACAAATGGAGAGTAGACGAAATGGGTCAGATTTTAGGGTGATGGGAGAGAAGGGTGAATGGGTGAAGAGGAGTGACTAGGGGTGTTTAAGGGAGAAGGGAGATAAGGTGTGACTACTGGAGAGAAAATAAGGAATGGGTGAGTTTAGGGTGAATGGAGGAAAGTAGGGTGCTTTAAGGGTGAATGGGGCGAAAGAAAGGTGATTTTAGGGTGAACTGAGAACAAAGAAAAGTGTTTTAGGGTGAAGGAAAAAAAGAAAAGCGGTGAAAGGAGAAAAAGAAGAGTGATTTTTAGAGTGAAGAGAAGTTTAGGATGAAGTGAGAAAAAAAGAAGAAAGAATTTAGGATGAAGAGAAGGAAAAAAAAAAAAGAGGGAATTCAGAGTGAAGAGACGAAAAGAAGATGACTTCAAGACTAAAAGAAAAAAGTGAAGAAAAATTTTAACCATAGCGAAGATAGAAAAAAAAACAATAAAAAAAACAAAAAGAAAACAAAAGAAAGGGAAAGAGGAAGAGGGGGAGGAAAAAGAGGAAATGTAGCACAACATGGGGAAGGAAGGGGAGATGACGGGAAGGGGAAGCTCAAAGTGACATTGGGAAGGCTGGGGAGAGGTTATAGGGGAGAGAGAATGGGGGAGGAAAGGGTAGAGTTGACTGACTTTAGAGGGGAGGGAAGGGGGAGATGGGGATTGCACTGGGTATGGGGGGAGTGGGGGAGACACAGGTGAGGGGTATGGGAGTGACATTTCGGGGGTATAGGGAGGGGAGGAATGGGGGGTGAAGGGGAGCCAGGCAATACTCCCCTCTGCACGACCTCTGTTGAGAGAGAGAGAGAGAGAGAGAGAGAGAGAGAGAGAGAGAGAGAGAGAGAGAGAGAGAGAGAGAGAGAGAGAGAGAGAGAGAGAGAGAGAGGAAATGGAGTGTGAAAGTGATGGGAAAGATGGCAAGAGTGAGAGGAGGAGGAGGAGGAGGAGGAGGAGGAGGAGGAGGAGGAGGAGGAGGAGGAGGAGGAGGAGGAGGAGGAGGAGGAGGAGAAACCGCCTTTCGATACCTGCTATATTTAATGCAAAGGTGTCGGTCTGTCATGCCCAAAGAGGAGGAGGAGGAGGAGGAGGAGGAGGAGGAGGAGGAGGAGGAGGAGGAGGAGGCGGAGGAGGAGGAAGTCATAGAATATTAACTGAACAATGGCACAGTTAGAAAAATTAATTCCTTTCACACCACCACCACCATCACCACCACGCCACCACCACCACCACCACCACGACCACCACGACCACTCACCTCCAGGGACTCCTTGGTCTTTTTCCTCCCGCAGTCGTCCACCACCGCGGAGTCGTTGTTGTGTCCATCGCCCACCACCAGAGTCATGTTGTCATAGGTGTCGTCTGCATCGTGGGAGTCGTGGGAGTCGTGAGGAGATCCATGAGCTACTGCCGTGTGGTTTACCTGTAGGGGAGAGACACACCTGTTAATACACACCTGTTATGACACCTGTTAAGACGCACCTGTTGAGAGACATCTATTAAGACACATTTGTTAATAATTAGCTGTAGAAGCAGCGCGTAGTCTTTATAGAACAAGTAAATGTGTTTCAGATTGATTGGTAATTAGGGAAAGGTGTACCGAGTGGCAGTCAAAGGGTTAACACACGTTTGTTCATATCTACACCTCTCTTTTCTACTCGTGTTAAGTTGTGTGTTTATTTTACGCCTGTTGTTAAGATACGTCTGTTTATTTCACACATCTATATCTGTTAAGTTATTTTCGTTTATTCTTCACTTGTTCATTCCACATCTGTTTATATTTGCACCTGTTGTTTTGTGTTTGAATCTCTCTCTCTCTCTCTCTCTCTCTCTCTCTCTCTCTCTCTCTCTCTCTCTCTCTCTCTCTCTCTCTCTCTCACACACACACACACACACACATCCTGGTTAGATATCACCAACGTTTAAACTTTTGACTGATAACACACACATACACAAACACACATACACACGCGCGCTTTTTTTTTTTTTTCATTATTATTAAAGGAAATGTATACTCGTATACGCAGTTACTGACAGAAGTAGAAGTTGGAGAAACCATTGAACTTCGCTACTTGAAGTGAAAAAAAGTGAGATAGTGAAAAGAAAAGAAAAAAAAATGAGATAAGGTACTTGTTCTTGAGTGTCTTGAAAAAAATAAATAAAAAAAAGGGAGAATAAGCAACAAGGGTACAATTTTAAGAGGCAGAAAAAAATAATGCGCAATAAATATAGGAAAGGATGTAGCAGTAATTTAATTAAGAGGATACGAAAAAATACATAAAAATAAAAGCGTAATTTTTGTTTTTGTTTTTAATGAAGAGATGAGATTAGAGAAAATGAAAAGATGAGATAGAAGAGAGAGAGAAAAAAAGTGAGGATAAAATAAGAAAAAAAGGAAGGGTAGACTATGAATAAAAAAGAAAGGAAGGGAGGAAAAAATAAGTCATAGAGAAGAAGAAGAAGAAGAAGAAGAAGAAGAAGAAGAAGAAGAAGAAGAAGAAGAAGAAGAAGAAGAAGAAGAAGAAGATATCAATAACAAACATATGATGAAAATGACAACGTTAAGTAGACAAGTAGATAAGTTGAGCAGGAGGAGGAGGAGGAGGAGGAAGAGGAGGAGGAGGAGGAGGAGGAGGAGGAGGAGGAGGAGGAGGAGGAGGAGGATAAACACACAAACGTCACAAGAAAAGAAAAAAAAAGAAAAACAAAAACAAAAAAGAAAGAAAAAAGAATGAAAGAATGAAGGAAAGATGAAGACGAAGATGAAAACGAAGAAAAAAATACGATGACCATAAAAAAGCAGAAAAAAAAACAAAAAAACAAAAACAAAGGGGAACAAGAAGAAGAAGAGGAGCGCTTACCATAGCAATGATAGCCACACTGAGGTTCACCTTGAGACCGTACACAATCATGAACCCGACGCATCCCAGCACGGCGAAGATCAAGCGAGCTGGGACAATGTCTGCAAGGAAAGAGACAACTGGGTGAGCCAAAACACACGTGAATAAACATAATAGTAAATAAATAAATAACGAAACAGAAATAGGTAAATAAACGAGTGTGATAGACAAATTCTGCAGGGGAAGAGACGCTGGTTAAGCCAATAAATTAATAAATAAATAATTAAATGCGTAAATAAATGAATGAGAAAGAAAAAATAAATGTATAAAAAGTGTGATAGAAAAAATACTGCAGGAGAAGAGACAACGTAAATAAATAAACAAACAGTTGAATAAATGAATAAAAACAAAAATAAATAAATAAAAAAAATACAACAAACACTACACAAATTACACTAAAAATTATAAACATTGGAACAAAAAAAAAATAATAGAAGAAAATAAAATATAATCAAGAAACTAACGAGCGATTACATGACTCGCAAAAAGGATCAGAATTCCAAACCTGGCCATAGATTAATTAGTCACAGGTATAGAGAGACAGACAGGTGTGAATGCTAACTACTCAATGGGTATTCCTGGCAGTCTCCACCCAGCCTGCTATTTTTGTAAGGGAGAGGAGAGAGGAAGAGAGAGTGGGCAGAGGAAAGGGAGAGAAAGAAGTATAATTATAGACACTAATAAAAAAAACTTAAAGGAAGAAGTCATTAGGCCTACACGTGGCTCTCTCTCTCTCTCTCTCTCTCTCTCTCTCTCTCTCTCTCTCTCTCTCTCTCTCTCTCTCTCTATTACTCATGCGAAACCAACGGAAGGAAAAAGAAAAGGAATTCTGATAAAGGAAGAGAATCAGTTACTTTTTTTCTCTCTCTCTCTCTCTCTCTCTCTCTCTCTCTCTCTCTCTCTCTCTCTCTCTCTCTCTCTCTCTCTCTCTCTCTCTCTCTCTCACCCACACACACACACACACACACACACACACACTCACACGCGAAAAGAAAAAGAAAACGGTCAGATAAAAGGAAGGAAATCAGTTACTTTTTTTCCTCCTCTCTCTCTCTCTCTCTCTCTCTCTCTGGCTGTAAAGATATTGCGTGGGAGGAATCCTTACAAATCTAAACTTTTTTCTTTTTTCCTGTGTGTGTGTGTGTGTGTGTGTGTGTGTGTGTGTGTTTCAACAGGTGGCAAATGTCAATGGTGTCTAAGAGAGAGAGAGAGAGAGAGAGAGAGAGAGAGAGAGAGAGAGAGAGAGAGAGAGAGAGAGAGAGAGAGAGAGAGAGAGAGAGAGAGAGAGAGAGAGAGAGAGAGAGAGACTGCGTAGTGAAAAATATTGATAAGCAAATACGTGGACATTTTGATAAGAAATATATTAAAAGATAAGAGAGAGAGAGAGAGAGAGAGAGAGAGAGAGAGAGAGAGAGAGAGAGAGAGAGAGAGAGAGAGAGAAAGCTTCTTCAGGAGACGATAACCTTCTTTAACCTTCACCTCCTCCTCTTCCTCTTCTTCCTTCTCCTCCTCCTCCTCCTCTTCTTCCTTGTTCTCCTCCTCCTCCTTTTCCTTCTTTACCTCTTCCTCTACCTCCTCCTCCTCCTCCTACTCCATCATCCTCTGCCAAACGTTTCAGACAAAAATACACGCATACACACACACACACACACACACACACACACACACACACACACACACACACACACACACACACACACACACACACACACACACACACACACACACACACAAGCACTTCTTTCGCTCTGTTGAATTCAACTTATTTCATCAATCTCTCTCTCTCTCTCTCTCTCTCTCTCTCTCTCTCTCTCTCTCTCTCTCTCTCTCTCTCTGCGTGTGTGTCTGTATGTGTGAGTGTTTTACATGCTTCAGCGACACGGCAACGGTCAAACACACACACACACGTACGCACACACAAGCATGCACAGACACAGGCGCGCGCACACACACACGCACACTGGCACCTCTAACTTAAATGTCACTGAGTCTGTAAGCTAAAGGTAGAAAAGCCCTCCCCCCTCCCCCCTCCCCCCATGACACCCCCTCCCTCTTTTCTCCCCCTCCCCTTCACTATGTCACCCCCCTTCCCCTTCCTTCCCCTCACCCCACATCGAGTCACCCTCTTAACCCCTCTCCCCTCTCTCTTACTTAGACAATACTGCATCTTTCTCTCTCTCTCTCTCTCTCTCTCTCTCTCTCTCTCTCTCTCTCTCTCACGCACACAGACATTTTTGCTACAATATTTATTATTACCATTATTGTCAGTAGTAGAGAGAGAGAGAGAGAGAGAGAGAGAGAGAGAGAGAGAGAGAGAGAGAGAGAGAGAGAGAGAGAGAGAGAGAGAGAGAGAGAGAGAGAAAGGGTCAGGACAAACTTGCCACATATAAGTGATATAAGAGAGAGAGAGAGAGAGAGAGAGAGAGAGAGAGAGAGAGAGAGAGAGAGAGAGAGAGAGAGAGAGAGAGAGAGAGAGAGAAACAGCAACCAACCACACACACACACACAAAAAAAAATACCCTCCCCCCTCCCCCCTCTCTCTCTCTCTCTTTCTTTAAAATGAGAAAATAAGAAAGGAATAGAAAAGTGAGTTAATTTGCTTTATCCCTCGTAGCTAAGAAGAAAGATGGCGCCCTTCGCAAAGCACTGTCTTCATGCATCATTTGTGGCCCTTAACGAGGCGACCTGACGGGGGGGTGGGGAGGAATGATGGGGGGAAGGGGGGAGAGGAAGGGATGGGGGAAGGGTAAAAGGGGTAAGGGAGGATGTGAGGGGGAGAGTAATAGGGGGTGCTGAAATTCTGTTAGATGGATAGGAGGGGATGGGACACTCTCTCTCTCTCTCTCTCTCTCTCTCTCTCTCTCTCTCTCTCTCTCTCTCTCTCTCTCTCTCTCTCTCTCTCTCTCACATGACCGTGGGAGCAGAAACCTCCCTCATCTGCCTTCATCTGCCTTCACTCACCCCTTTTCTCTCTCTCTCTCTCTCTCTCTCTCTCTCTCTCTCTCTCTCTCTCTCTCTCTCTCTCTCTCTCTCGTACCCTTGCCCTTCAGTCTCTGAGCCTCAAATATTATCCAGCAAGAGAGAGAGAGAGAGAGAGAGAGAGAGAGAGAGAGAGAGAGAGAGAGAGAGAGAGAGAGAGAGAGAGAGAGAGAGAGAGAGAGAGTTTCGAAACCCTCTTAGTGGCCACACGTTCCCAGAAAGTGTCGGGATGTTGGCACCTCAGAGTCTGGCGGCGGACGACTGGCGGCGGACGAGGAGGAGGAGGAGGAGGAGGAGGAGGAGGAGGAGGAGGTAGTGGTGGTGGTGGTGGTGATGGTGAAGAAAAAGAAGAAGAAGAAGAAGAAGAAGACCAATAGGAGGAGGGAGGAGGAGGAGAACACGGAGAACAAGAAAAACAAGAACAAGAAAATCACCACCATCATCACCACCACCATCACCACCACCACCACCACCACCACCACCACCACCACTAACAACAACAACAAGAAACAAGAGGAAGAGGAAGAAGAGGAGGAGGATATTAATATATTCAGATGGTTCCTTATATCATTAAATATTTCGTGAAGAAAAGAACCCCAAAGCAGTCATAAATATAAGGCACATTGATATTCCAAAGCTGGGTAGTGTGTCTATAAATTTAAGAATACCACTGAATAATATTTGCCTGTATAATTAATTAGTCCTTTAAAAATTAAAGTAAAAAAAGGGAATTATAACTAAAATATTCAGAAACACAGGATTATCACTGTATATCTTCACCTGTAGAATTATTAACTGTATAAAATCAAAGCAGAAATGAATTAGCTGCACAGGTAAGCATCAGGTGTTGGTGTATTTGTGACAAGCATTTTGCAGGTGTTCCCACAGGTGTCGCGTATCATACAGGTAACTAAGTAAGGGTAAGAGTGGAAGCTGCAAAAGATCCCATTTTAAATTTACCTGAATGAGCACCTGTGATATAAATCCAATTAAAGTGATATTATTTGGCAATACACACATACACCCTCCCCCACACACACACACACAAACACACACAAACACACGTGCCTTTTCACACCTGGGTCTAAATATTGCACGTGCTTTTCGCTATGACAGGTAAACAAAACACCTGCCAGAAACCAAGACTAAATCCTGCCTGCTTTAATGAGGACATGGGATGTTTCTGAGGGGAGGGGGAGAGAGAGAGAGGGAAGGGGATGATTGAAGGGGAGAGGGGGTGAGGGTATAGGAGAGGGGGTGAAGACAGACACACACACACACACACACACACACACACACACACACACACACACACACACACACACACACACAGACAGACGGAGAAAATGATAAAATAGTTGAAAAGAAACTGCTGACGAGAGAGAGAGAGAGAGAGAGAGAGAGAGAGAGAGAGAGAGAGAGAGAGAGAGAGAGAGAGAGAGAGAGAGAGAGAGAGAGAGAGAGAGGTATACGTGCAGTACTATCCGTCTTCCCTCTCCCTCCTCTCTCTTTGTCTCTCCCACATCCTTACCCTCCTCGTCTCCCTCTCCTCTGTCACCTTCACTCACTCTCTCTCTCTCTCTCTCTCTCACTCTCTCTATTGATGTCAAGCAGACTAAATTAAAGGTAGTTTAAGAGTTCTGTCGCAATACATCACCTTCCCCTTGTTATGCGAGGTTGTTGAACCGTGTTGCTGTGTGGTGGTGGTGGTGGTGATGGGGTAGAAGCCCAGTATATAGAAAACAGTGTGGTAGAAAATGACGTGTGATTGGAAAGTGTGGTAGATCATTAACTGTGGTAGAAAAGTGCGGTAGAAACTAAAGAGCAATAGAAAAATAGTAAAAAAAAAAAAAAAGAGCGAGAGAGAAAAAAACAATAAATTAATCCCATGGTTGCATTACAGTTGTCCAGTGTTAAATATAAACTGTAATTTGTAACAGAAAAAATAAAAAAAACGAATATATTTTGTAACTGTATTGCAAATGGGAGCTGAAAAATAGAGTTGCAATGCGTGGCCAGCTGGAAAAAAAAAGCTCAATTTGGTGTTGGTGGCTGTGGTGTTGAACAAGGGCAAATACTGGTGTTGCTAAACTAGTGTTGCATTGTTGGTGTTGAGTTCCTGTGATGCTGGTGTTGGTCTTCGTGTTGTAAAGCAGTTTGATATTACTAGCTGTGGTGTTGAAGGAGAAAAATTGTGGTGTTGCTTGAATGGTGTTGAGTGCCTGATATATTGGTGCTGGTACTGGTGTTGCTGGCTCAGGTGTTGAATAAAAACATATACTGGTGTTGCATGTGTTGTGTTTTCGAGATGCAGGTATTGGTACTTGCATGAAGAGGCTGAGAAAGGCAGGATACGGTGTTAAAAGGGTGTTGAGAGAGAGAGAGAGAGAGAGAGTGTGGGGGGGGTGATGTAAGAAAGGGTGATGGACAAGAGTGAGGGTGTGTGGAATAAAAATGCTCTCACGTGATACAGAACCTCTCTCTCTCTCTCTCTCTCTCTCTCTCTCTCTCTCTCTCTCTCTCTCTCTCTCTCTCTCTCTCTCTCATGGCACCATATGACCCCACTTGCACAACCCTTGACATTCAACTTAAAAGAATCATGTCCACAGTAATAAATCCATCATACTCCCATTTGTAGGAATAAAAATATAAAGCTGAGTGTTCCCGGTCCCCCATCCCTTCCCTTTTAGTGGCCCTTTACGACGCGAAGGGAATGCATAGTGGGTTGAAGAGGGAATTACTTGCATTAAACTGATATGAAGCTAAGGGGCTGTCGCTGGGTTATCTGAACGCCTGATGTTCCTGCCCACCTACATGCACTTACAGATTCTCTCTCTCTCTCTCTCTCTCTCTCTCTCTCTCTCTCTCTCTCTCTCTCTCTCTCTCTCTCTCTCTCTCTCTCTTAGGTCAAGTTTTCATTTATTCATTTATCTATTTTTTTTTTTTTAGCTGATAATGAAATGCTTGTTAATCTATCACTGAAATTACAAGAGCAGCAAGCGTTGTTAAAAATCTTGATAACTTCCACTAGCGTCTGTTGGAAAGGTGTAGAGTCCTTATTAAACTAACCAGAATAATGAAAGCAGCCTTCAAAACCCCAATAACCCCAATTAATCAAAACACGCTTGAAAACCCCAAACATTTCCATGAGGACCTGCCAAACTCTCACTGGAATCTTGAAAACATCCTTGAAAACCCCTATAACTTCTAAAAGAATCTACTTAACTCAACCTAGAATCATGAAAACACTCTTCACACCCCAACATCCATCACTAGAAACAGTTAAACTACCCGTAAACTCAAAATATCCTTGAATACCACAAACACTTCCACTATGACTAAACTAAACTGCTAAACTATGACCAGAAACACGAAAACACCCTTGAAAATCCGAACAACTTCCAGCTCCTTGAAAATTCTGAACAGTAGATAGGTGCTGAGTATATGAGAGTATATACATAGGTTGGCGTGGCAGTGCAAGGTCGCAGAGACGTGTAGGCCAGTCAAGGTGAGGACAAAAGGGTGTAGGTGTGTGTCTGTGTGTGTGTACGAGTGTGTGAGTGTATAGCTAGTAACCTCAAGGTGTAAAAAGAGTAGAAAAGTGTTGTTTACGAGAAAGTATAGCGAAAGTTGATGATTCAGGGTCTAGCAAGTGTATTATGAGAGAAATGGGTCTTGGCAAAGTGTGTGTGTGTGTGTGTGTGTGTGTGTGTGTGTGTGTGTGTGTGTGTGTGTGTGTGTGTGTGCATTAGTAGAAAGCCCCTAAACGCTAAACGGCGCAGTATGTGAGCCATTTCGTGCTTGTATCTCTCTCTCTCTCTCTCTCTCTCTCTCTCTCTCTCTCTCTCTCTCTCTCTCTCTCTCTCTCTCTCTCTCTCTCTCTCTCTCTGTGTTCGATTTCCATTAGCTTATTTCAATGCTTTCACCATACCATCCATTTCTCTCTCTCTCTCTCTCTCTCTCTCTCTCTCTCTCTCTCTCTCTCTCTCTCTCTCTCTCTCTTCGATTTCCAGTATGTTATTTCACTGTCTTCAATAAAGTATCCATATCTCTCTCTCTCTCTCTCTCTCTCTCTCTCTCTCTCTCTCTCTCTCTCTCTCTCTCTCTCTCTCTCTCTCTCTCTCTCTCTCTCTCTCTCTCTCTCTCTCTCTCAGGTAATCACGCTAATGGAACAGGCTAATTGCACCACGACAAATAACATCAACAAGACTCATTACAGACAAAACAACAAATGCATAAATACAAAGAAGAAAATAGGTAATCATAATTTCTCTTTTTCTCCTATTTTCTTCTTCAAATGGGTAACTAAAATATACGTAAATACTTGGGGAAAAGTCTTCTTTTTTGGCGCCTGACTCAAGGGTAAAGTTGGCATAAAGTTAATCTCTCTCTCTCTCTCTCTCTCTCTCTCTCTCTCTTTATTTCCCTCAAATTATAGGCAAAGTTTATAAATATGCAGACGAGGTGAGGTTAGTTATAATTCTTCAAACATTCTTGATTTTAGTGATAATAAATTCCTAACTATTTAACTTGAAGATGTTTGGTTATTGCGTATGTTTCCCTCTCTCTCTCTCTCTCTCTCTCTCTCTCTCTCTCTCTCTCTCTCTCTCTCTCTCTCTCTCTCTCTGTCTTTTGCAAGGTGCTCTGATGTTTGCAAGATTAATACGTCTACGGCATGATAGTGATATATTTACTAGTTTCCCAAGGCTCTAGTGTGTGTGTGTGTGTGTGTGTGTGTGTGTGTGTGTGTGTGTGTGTGTGTGTGTGTGTGTGTGTGTGTGTGTCTAGGTTTCAGGGACACAGGTTTGAAGTTGAAGTATGGTGTGTGTATGTGTGAGTGTGTGTGTATGTGTGTGTGTGTGTGTGTGTGTGTGTGTGTGTGTGATAATGTGACTCGTGTCTCTCTCTCTCTCTCTCTCTCTCTCTCTCTCTCTCTCTCTCTCTCTCTCTCTCTCTCTCTCTCTCTCTCTCTCTCTCACACACACACACACACACAGAACGACTCCCTGATGTCCTCTGTCCTTCCCTCCCACTTTCCTCTCTTCGTTCCCTCTCACAACACATCTCCTTTCCTCTCCCAAAGCTCTCACTCACTCTCTTCTTTCCCTCCCTCCATATCCTTCCCTTCTTTCCTCCTTTTTCCTTCCTTAACTAAATGCACTTCTTATCTCTTCCCTTTGTTTCTTTTCCTCTTATTTTTCTTTCTCCTTTACTTTTTTTCCCTTACAGCATCTCATCTTTTCTCTCACTTTTCTCTTCTACCTCGCATTTTTATCTTAATCTCTCTTCCATCTCATCATTCACTCTCTTCACAACATTACTTTACTATCCTATCTCTTTATCTCTCTTCTATCTCGTCTTTTCTCACAGCATCTACCTAATCCCATACAATCTCTGTAGCAAAACGTATTCTATTTCATCTTTCCCCTTCTCTCTCATCTTTCCCCTCGTGTCATCTCCCTTTTATCCCATCCATTTCATCACAGTCCACTCCCTCCACTCCCACAATGCAATAGTTCACTCTCCTTCCTCTCATTTCACCTTCGTTATTTCACTCGTCTCCCAAGAATTCACTGCAACAAGTTACGATATGTTACGTGGAAAAGGCACTAGGAAAAGGTTACCGAGACTTTTGCTTCTGTTACTCAGTTATTTGTCTGTCTGTTGCTCCTTATCTCTTGTTTTACCGAGAAGGATGCTGCCTACGTGTCTACGTGAGTGCGGGCGTGTGTGTGCGTGTGTATGTGGACGCCTCTCGCACGTGTGATTGTGTGGTGCAATGATGAGTCAGAATAAAACGTTTAGGATGTTACCTATCTACTCTGTGTGTGTGTGTGTGTGTGTGTGTGTGTGTGTGTGTTCTCAGGTGTGCACTTAATTCTAAAATACGTACATCTGCATCTGTGTTTTAGTTACTTCACAGCATCTACGTCATTTCCTCTCCTGCATCATATCCAGTTCTACCCCTTCACCTCTTCACATCTCCCGTTATTGTGTCACGGGAGAGGCAAAACATCACTCTTTCTCCTTACACTGTTATTCACCCTTATTCACTCCACCTCTCTCTCTCTCTCTCTCTCTCTCTCTCTCTCTCTCTCTCTCTCTCTCTCTCTCTCTCTCTCATTCATTAGACTCTCTCTCTCTCTCTCTCTCTCTCTCTCTCATTCATTAGAGTCTTAACATTAATTTTCCTGTTGTAATTAATTGTTATTGATTCTTCTCTAATTATTTGTTATTTATTGTCTATAGTAAATGTCGTAACTAATGTGCACCTCTCTCTCTCTCTCTCTCTCTCTCTCTCTCTCTCTCTCTCTCTCTCTCTCTCTCTCTCTCTCTCTCTCTCTCTCTTTAAAACATATGCGCAAGTCACCAATCTAACCCACCTGCAAGTATTAATTTCACACACACACACACACACACACACACACACACACACACACACACACACACACACACACACACCACTACTACTACCACCACTGCTTCTACAACCACCACCACCACCACCACCACCACTACTACTACTACAATTCATCTCTCTCTCTCTCTCTCTCTCTCTCTCTCTCTCTCTCTCTCTCTCTCTCTCTCTCTCTCTCTCTCTCTCTACACCACCCACGCCACTACGTCATTACACCACTACACTTCACCGTGCATACCGCTCCCCTGGCACCCTCCCACCTGCAGGTACCCTAACTAGAGTAACAAGCATAACAACCCATTATCATTGCTGCTAATAGGACCTTCCTCTCTCTCCCAGGAACGCCATTAGTAAGGTGTCAGTTGTTAAGTGCTGCTACGGTTTGTTAAGTGCACATTCGGTTGTTAAGTTCAAAGACAGGTTGTTTAAAGTGGTTAATTGGGTTGTTAGTGTTGTTAGTGATGTAATTTGGTTGATGGATGAATGTAATATTTTTTTTCATCATCGTTGTTAGAGAAAATAGTTTCGGTATAATAATGATAGAACTACTACTACTACTACTACTACTACTACTACTACTACAAGAACTATGATGGTTGCTAATGTCAATGATAATAATAATGACAATGATAATAATACCATAACAACAACAACAACAACAACAACAACAACAACAATAATAATAATAATAATAATAATAATAATAATAATAATAATAATAATAATAATAGTTTACTCACTCTTCTTCTCTTCTTCTTTTTCCTCTGCTTGCGTGTAAGAGAAAAGACAAGAAAGATGAAACGCATGCACACACACACACACACACACACACACACACACACACACACACACACACACACACACACACACACACACACACTTGCGGCAAAACATGAATGAAGTCAGTGTACTACAATATACAAACAAACAAACACACGCGCAATAAACAAAAGCAAATAAACGACAAAATATTTTCCATGGACGAAAATCAAAGAAAAAAGAAACGAAAAATTCAAAACAAATCCTCGTTTAATGTTTCAACTTGAGACGGCTTCTTTGTTACTTGAATATACACCTCTCTCTCTCTCTCTCTCTCTCTCTCTCTCTCTCTCTCTCTCTCTCTCTCTCTCTCTCTCTCTCTTGCAGGCCAGTTAAGAGCACAAAAAAAAAAAAGAAAAACACGAAAAAAAAAACCAGAACATTACTTTCTCACCCACAAAAAATAACATAAAAAAAAACAAAAAAACAAAGAAAGAACTCCATTTTCTATGATTTCCTTTCAAACACCACCATTACAGCATTTCCCCTTTCACGATCACGGCCACACAGTCAATCACCCCAGCACATGACACTAGATAAGCAATGAGAGCTGATCTGGCTGCCTGTTATCAAGGAGCACTCACCTTCCTTGGTCCTCAGGGGAATGGTCTCCTCTGCAAGCGGCGTGGAATGATAAGGTGACAAGGTACATTAGTCAGCGAGGAAAGTGGAGATAAGGAGTCGGTTAGGCGTGACTGGAGATAAGAGAAGAGGCTTTGAATCTATCTCCCTCGCTAATGTGATAGGGAAAAGGCGATTTAATACTGCTAATCTAGTGTTTGTTGAGCGTTGCGTGAGGTTAGGTTAGGTTATAGAAGAGAGTTGAATTATCTTTCCTATGCTAATGTAATAAGGAAATAGGATACATTTATGTTAGTCAAGGTTTGTGGGAATTACACCATCTAGATATGACAGCACGCGTGACTGCGAAAAGGGATTTAATACTGCTAATCTCGTGTTTTGGAGAAGCTTACACGGATGATCAGAGAGGTGATACAGTACGTTCTACAATGATAAGGTGAGAGGAAAGGTATCTAATACTGTTAATCTATTGCAATAAGAACTGTCTGCTTTGATAAGTTGACGAGAAATTTGATTCTGTTGTCTAGTGTTTTTTGTGGGATTAAGTTACGTACAAGTTTGTTTGTGTCTGAGAATCATTAGAGAAGGGAGTTGGAATCGTTCTTCTCTGCTAAAATCAAGGGAAAGAAGGATTCATTACTGTCAATCTAGTGTTTTGTGGGACTTAGTTACCCATGAGTGAACTTAAGTTAATATTTGGATAGAATTAGAGGATAAGATGAGTTATAGTATTGTTCATCTGCTTTTTCAAATATAGCAAACAATAAAAGTGTATGATGGTGCGTGAAACAAAAAAAAAGAGTATGTAAAAAAAGTGTATATTAAGTGAACACCAAAACCAACCATTGTATAAAAGGTAGAACAATGAAAACAGATACAAGAAACGACGAGGCGACGTACAGCAATAGTCAGTCAGTGTACGATGGAGTGTAAACAAAGACTAAAGCAGTATTTGAAAAGCCAGGCACAAAGAAAGCCACTAACTAAAAGCTGACTAAAGGAAGCACAGAGGAAGAGGAGGAGAAGGAGGAGGAGAAGAAGGGGGTAAGCCATGCCCCGTCGTACGCTTCCAACCAGTGGCTTTGAATGAATGATGAACAATGAACCAAGTAAATGAATAAACAAATGAACAACGAGGCTTTTGGTGAAAATTAAGTCATTTATATTTTCTCCTTGGATGAGATTGTGAATAAACAAGGAAAGGGAATAGAATTATACAAAAGACGCAAATGAATAAATTAATTTAGATTTGTATACAAGGACATGATAACAGAGAGAGAGAGAGAGAGAGAGAGAGAGAGAGAGAGAGAGAGAGAGAGAGAGAGAGAGAGAGAGAGAGAGAGAGAGAGAGAGAGAGAGTAATAAACGATAATTATGTAACATGAATAATCACACGACGCTAAATAACTAAAACAATTAAAGGAAAAATAATAATAATAATAATAATAATAATAATAATAATAATAATAATAATAATAATAAGAAGAAGAAGAAGAAGAAGAAGAAGAAGAAGAAAAAGAAGAAGTAAAATTATTATGAGAAATCGTTGCATTAAAGAAAAAACAATTATCATTAAGCTCATCAGCATTCTTGGAGAGAGAGAGAGAGAGAGAGAGAGAGAGAGAGAGAGAGAGAGAGAGAGAGAGAGAGCACGCAGTAAGAAGGATGCTGGTGTGGATGACGTAATAAAATGATAACATAGCTGATGAAACTTTCTCTCTCTCTCTCTCTCTCTCTCTCTCTCTCTCTCTCTCTCTCTCTCTCTCTCTCTCTCTCTCTCTCTCTCTCTCAAATGACAATCACGTGTTTCTTCATTCTCACCCTCCTACTCCTCCTCCTCCACATACCCCCATGCTCAAATCTCTCTCTCTCTCTCTCTCTCTCTCTCTCTCTCTCTCTCTCTCTCTCTCTCTCTCTCTCTCTCTCTCTCTCTCCTCCAAACTACCTAACTTTTCTCCTTTTCTTTGGCACACAGTTTCTCCTCTCTCTCTTCTCTCCCTTCCTCTTTTTCTCTCTTACCCCTTCTCTCCTCTCCCTTCTTTCCTCCCCTCTTACTCTCTTTCCTCTTGTTCACCTTTTCTCTCCTCAGTCTCTTTAATTAATCTAAACTGCATGATTTATAAGCCTTGCAAGGACCAATAAATCTGATGCTGTTTGTTCCTCATTTGTGTTCTGTTGTGTTCCTCCCCCAGTCTCATTAATAGAAATTTTGCCCCTAACATTGTCTTCTCCTCCTCCTCCTCCTCCTCCTCCTCCCTTATATGCATAGCAACCTTCGCAATATGTGCAAAAACTGGTTGTGTGTGTGTGTGTGTGTGTGTGTGTGTGTGTGTGTGTGTGTGTGTGTGTGTGTGTGTGTGTGTGTGTGTGTGTCATAGAGGATCTTTGTTTGTGTGCGTTTTAATCCTAGAATTTTTTTTAACATTCAAGTACATATGATAGATACACATTCTCTCTCTCTCTCTCTCTCTCTCTCTCTCTCTCTCTCTCTCTCTCTCTCTCTCTCTCTCTCTCTCTCTCTCTCTCTCTCTCTCGTGCTTACGCAGGTTTGATTATTCATTATTCTGCATTCACATCATCTCCTTCTCTTAAAAGACTTGTTCTCCTCCTCCTCCTCCTCTTCCATTAGATTTTCCTCCTCCTCCTCCTCCTCCTTCTCCTCCTTCATTAGATCCTCCTCCACCGTCTCCTCCTTCTCCTCCTCCATCATATCCTTCTCCTCTTAAAAGACTTGTTCTCCTCCTCCGTCTCCTCTTCAATTAGATTCTTCTCCTCCTCCTCCGTCTTCTCCTCCTCCTCCTACTCCGACCATGTACAATCTTAACCATATGTGCCCTCTCCCTATCCTTCTCCCTCTCTTTCTCTCTGCCCACTTCATTATCCCCTTTCCCTCCTCCTCCTACTCCTATTCCTCCTCCTCCTCCTCCTCCTCCTGACTTTGACCTTGGTTAAAATACTAAGGCGCCTCCCAGCAACGCCAACGATTTTGTTTGCTTGCTTTACTGACACACACATTGAGAGAGAGAGAGAGAGAGAGAGAGAGAGAGAGAGAGAGAGAGAGAGAGAGAGAGAGAGAGAGAGAGAGAGAGATATCCTGGTACCTTATCTACTTCCTTATCATTTCTTCATCAAAAAAAGAAAGCAAACACGAACACAAAAATAATCAATACTTTCTACTTTCCTCCTGTTCTTTATTCTCTTTTACATTTCTCTCTCTCTCTCTCTCTCTCTCTCTCTCTCTCTCTCTCTCTCTCTCTCTCTCTCTCTCTCTCTATTCCTATTGTTCTCCCTATCAATTCCTTTTCCTCATTCTTGTCTTCCTCCTTCTCCATCTCCTCTTTTCTCCTCCTCCTCCTACTTCTCTTCTTCCGTCACCACATGTATCCCTTCTCCTCCTCCTCCTCCTCCTCCTCCTCCTCCTCCTCCTCCTCCTCTTCTTCTTCCTCCTCCTCCTCCTCCTACGCATAGTAACTTTCAACCTTGTAGTAGTTAGTATAAGAACTAGTATATCATTGTGTGTGTGCGTGTGTGTGTGTGTGTGTGTGTGTGTGTGTGTGTGTGTGTGTGTGTGTGTGTGTGTGTGTGTGTGTGTGTGTGAGTGTGTGCGTGTGTGTGTGATAAACGCTTGTGTAAGGAACATGATATAAAAGAAAGAAAATATTTAGTGACCTTGCATAATATGAGAGAGAGAGAGAGAGAGAGAGAGAGAGAGAGAGAGAGAGAGAGAGAGAGAGAGAGAGAGAGAGAGAGAGAGAGAGAGAGAGAGAGAGAGAGAGAGAGAGAGAGACTGAAAATAAAAATAGCTTACATCGATGAATAATAAGAAAAACAAAAATAAGGAAAGGGAAAAAAAACAAGAGAAAGAAGAGGATGACAATTAGGAAAAATGTGCAAAAAGAGAAGATGAAGAACAAATACAATAAACAAAGAAACGAGAGACTAAATTGATGACGAAGTTAATAATAATAATAATAATAATAATAATAATAATAATAATAATAATAATAATAATAATAATAATGATAATATCTCCCATTTGGCAACAGATTTAAACAACAACAACAACAACGACAAAACAACAACAACAACAACATAACAGGCGTAACACTGAAAGGGCAACAACACAACAAAAAAGAGGAGGAGGAGGAGGAGGAGGAGGAGGAGGAGGAGGAGGAGGAGGAGGAGGAGGAGGAGGAGGAGGAGGAGGATATTTGTCAGTATCCTATTTTTTTTTAGGGGGTATCCAAGGTCTCTCTCTCTCTCTCTCTCTCTCTCTCTCTCTCTCTCTCTCTCTCTCTCTCTCTCTCTCTACTAACTACGTACAATGTGTCTTAATCTATGCATCGTATGTGTGTGTTTGTGTGTGTGTGTGTGTGTGTGTGTGTGTGTGTGTGTGTGTGTGTGTGTGTGTGTGTGTGTGTGTGTGTGTGTGTGTGTGTGTGTGTGTGTGTGTGTCTGAGGGTTTTGTCTCTCTCTCTCTCTCTCTTGGCAAGCATTTTCCTTCAATTCTCCCAATCCATTTCTCTCTCTCTCTCTCTCTCTCTCTCTCTCTCTCTCTCTCTCTCTCTCTCTCTCTCTCTCTCTCTCTCTCTCTCATCCTAATTCCCCCTCTCTCTTGTTTCTCTCACACTTTATGTTCGCTCTTTCTCTTCCTCCTCTCT
>NC_087188.1:11206234-11213734 GCF_035594125.1 Scylla paramamosain
TTTGTTGAGAGGGAGAGAGAGAATATAATGGACTGCTAAAATATGTGAAAGTGTGTGATGGTTCTTTTTGAAATTGAAGTGAGGAAGAGATTAAAACAGACAGATGCTTAAATCAGTACATTCAGCTTTGTTGAAAGAGAATTTAATGACATTAGCAGATGAGAACGTGTGATCAATCTTTTAAAAACTGAACAGAGAAAAGAAAGACAAAACAGACAGATGCTGAAGTCAATACATTCAGTTTTGTTGAAAAGAGAAAGTTATGTATCACTGGCAAACTTGTGTGATGGTTCTTTTCAAGCTAAAGTGAAGAAGAGAGACCAAACTAGCTAAACAATAAACATACACAGAAAGTACACAAGTACATTCAAGTCTTCTAAACAAAATATTATGAATTATTAAACGATGTAAACTTGTGTGATGGTTCTTTCTGACGGCGAAGTGAGAATGAAATAGAAAAAAACAGGATCTAAATAGTGAAAAAGTCAACGATTGTAATGAAAAAAATTATCTAAACCACAAAAAATACCAATGAATACAAACAGACAACAAGAACTACAAGAACACCAATAATAATAATAACAATAATAGTAATGATATTAATAATAGGAATACGGGATGCGAGGATAACACTAATAATAAGAAAGTCAAGATAACAGCAATAACAACAAATGAGCGGTGCAGCGGTGACAGCCAGCCAGGTAGACAGCCAGGTAACAGCCAGGTAGAGCAACACCTATTACCTTCACCATTAAAAGGCACCGACTCCTCTTGTGCGTGTCCTCCTCCTCCTCCTCCATCTTGCGCCTTGCCGTCAGCAGCCCCTTTCCCTTCGTCAGTAGGCTTAGGGACAGGTTTTGTAGGCTCCGATCCCTTTTCCTTCCCTTGATCCTCCTTTGTGTCCGTTTTTGTAGCATTCGATTCCTTTTTGTCGGGTTGGCTTGCGTTCGTGGCGGA
This sequence comes from Scylla paramamosain, assembly GCF_035594125.1. Classification (NCBI taxonomy): domain Eukaryota; kingdom Metazoa; phylum Arthropoda; class Malacostraca; order Decapoda; family Portunidae; genus Scylla; species Scylla paramamosain. The sequence continues at coordinate 11,207,192 of NC_087188.1, forward strand.
TTTTGGTGTCGTTTCTGTCGGTTGAGTAGGTTCTGCGTTTTTCTCCGTTGGTTTCGTGGTGTTGGTGGTGGTGGTGGTGGTGGTGGTGGTTTTGGGTGTAGTGTCTGCTTGTGTTGGTATAGTAGTGGTGGTGGTGGTGTCTGTCTTCTTATCTGCTGGCTTGTCTGGTTTATCAGTGGTGTCAGCTGGCTTAGTGGTGGTGGTGGTGGTGGTGGTGGTGGGGGTGTTGGTGGTGGTGGAGTCTGGCTTAACTGCTTTGTCATTGGCTTTACTATCTGTCTTATCGGGAAGCTTATCAGCAGAACTATCTTTTCCAGGTGGCTTAGGAGAACTATCAGGCTTGGCTTTGACATTGTTATCTGGCTTATCAGCAGTACTGTCCACCTTGTCTGGCTTTTCCGTCTTATCCTTGGGCTTATCAGAGGACTTCACCGCAGCGGAGTCCTTAGCATCCTTTGCACTTTTATCAGTAACATTAGGGGTGGTATCAGTTTTGCTCTTATTGTTATCAGTACCAGTGACTTTTGGCGTGCTTTCTGCCTTGGGCTTGTCAGGGGCAGTGTTTTCTTTATCTCTGTCATCGGGGATCCCCTTATCGCCCTTATCTTCGCTTCCTTCTGGGGTCTTTTCCTCCGCGATATCTGATGGAGGCGACGGCGGCACCACTATGCATTCGTCGCTATTCTGGTCAATGTCCGGCGCCTCTGAGAGTGTTATCTGCGGGACTGGTTTGAGGGCGCGCCGCGGGGCCTCCTCTGCTCCCGCCGCGCCGCCCCCCGGGGAGAAACACAGGACCTTAGACCGGGATTCCCCTCACCTCGCATCTCGTCACGTCTCGACATGTTCCGGAGCCACGCGGTCGGTAATGTTGTGATGATAATGATGGTGATTGTGATGACAATAGTGGTGGTAATAAATGATAACAGTGACTGGATGAAGTACTGACGATGAAGTTGATGATGATGATAATAATAATAATAATAATAATAATAATAATAATAATAATAATAATAAACTAATACCAATTCATGGTCTTATTTAAACATGATTTAAAAAAAGAAAAAAAGAGGAAAAACACGACAAAAACAAAACGAAAAAGACAAAGTCAGATTACCTTTATCAGAATCGGAAATAACAATGATAAAAGGAGAACCAAAAGGAGACTAAATAAAATAATGTCTCCCAGACGTCTCGCTAGAATACCACGTGACGGGCATGCATCACGTAACTCCCGCCTCAGCTTCATCTACGTGCAGCCTGGGACACCGAAGCTTCGAACCAGTGGCTTTAGGACACCGAAGCAGCTCGAATTCAATGTTTTTTTGGGGACACTAAGCAGTTTTTTTTTTTTTTTGGACATCGCGGTTTGAGTTGGATTTTTTGGACAAGGTATCGAATGAGTGAAGCTTTAGGACACCGAAGCTTCGTTTAGGAGTAAGGACACGCAAGCGAGCCTGGCGTGGCGTGGGTGCAGCTTTAGGAACACTGAAGGCTGGAGTCTGGTGTGTGGCGGTGTGTGGCGTGCCGCGGCCTGGCCAGTGTGTGGGGAAGGACAACGGACCCAAGCCACTAAGCCATTCACAAACCCACTAGGACAGCAACACAAGCACGGGACACCGGCGGCGCACGCTAAACACACGCAGCAGAGAATGGCTTCCTGCAACACACTCAAACACACGCCGCCGCACGCACGCTTGCTCGCACGCACGCAGTCACTCGAAACACCCCCTCACGCCCGCGGTCCAGGTGACGTCCCAAGCCGAGGGTGTCCCAGCAGCCCTACCTGAGCACTTCTTTTTGGAGTCGTCCATGGTGCCTGTGGAGCGCGGCGGCTAGCGTCCTCCTCCCGCGGCGTCCAGATGTTAACTGAGCAGCTACTGTTGAGTCGACGCCGCGGTAGCCGCGGTCTCTCCTCTTTCCCCTCACTCGTGAACACTCACCCCTCTCGTCCCTTCCCAGCCCCGCCCTTCACCCAGCCTCCCCCGGCCCCCCAAAGCAAGGCCCCGTCACCCCTTTAGTTAATATTATCGTGATTTCTCCGCCAGTGCGGCCTGAAGGGCGGGCGACGCGGGAACACGGGGGAATGACGGAAGGGCGAGCAAGGACAAGCCAAGGTGACTTCCCCCCGCCCGCTCTCTCGACCACGCCCCCTCGCCGGTAACTACCCCCCTCACAGTCCCTCACCTCCCCTCACGTCCCCTCACATCCTCCCGCTCCATTCCCCGTCCCCCAGCCTCGTCACACCCCACCCACGGACACTCCACCCCAGTACCCACACACCTTTGCAAATAAGCCAGTAAGACATTGTAAAAAAAAAAGCCACTCACCACTAACCTAACGTAACCACGCCCTTCCCACGCCCTTAGCGCCACGCCGGGACATCGCCCTCCCATGTCCTAGCCAGCAGCGACCAGTCAACCTTGCCTGACCCGCTCAAGTGACCCAGAAGAGTCACCCCTAAAAACTGCAGGATGAGTACAAAGAAAATGAGGAAGTCAGGTCCGCCGCTCGCCCCAAGTGTTGCAGACAAAGTTTCTTGCCGTGCGCTGCCATGTAGGAGTGAATGAATGTGTATGAGCGTATTGCGTGTGTGTATTAAAGGTTCTGCTTGTGTATTGCTAACTGTGCTGCATGTTATGTGTGTTTTACTTGTTAAGCTTTGTATCTTTTTATGTTTTTTTCTATTTATTTACTTTTTTTTGTTTTGTTTTTTTCTCTTTTTTTTATTATTGAGGTTACGTAAGTCTTTTCTTTTAATGGTTATGTGTGCTGTGTTATCTCTCTCTCTCTCTCTCTCTCTCTCTCTCTCTCTCTCTCTCTCTCTCTCTCTCTCTCTGCACGTGTTATAGTCAAGTTCACTGTATTATCTTTTCCTTCTTTCTTTCTTACTTACTATCTTCTTTTCAGCGTGTTTTATTGTAAAGTGTATTGTGTTTCCTTTCTTTCTCTTTTATATGTTACTCGTATATATTCTCTCTCTCTCTCTCTCTCTCTCTCTCTCTCTCTCTCTCTCTCTCTCTCTCTCTCTCTCTCTCTCTCTCTCTTCCGTAGCCATAGGTAAAATATATAATACAACAACAATAATAATAACAACAACAACAACAACAACAACAACAACAACAACAACAAATATAATAATAATAATAATAATAATAATAATAATAATAATAATAATAATAATAATAATTAAATAATAATAATAATAGGAATGATAGTAGTAGTAGTAGTAGTAATACATGAGCAAATTTTGTGCTTTCTTTGCTGTGACATTGCAATGGAGAATGAATATGTAAGGTCTCTCTCTCTCTCTCTCTCTCTCTCTCTCTCTCTCTCTCTCTCTCTCTCTCTCTCTCTCTCTCTCTCTCTCTCTTTCGACCACGTGCTCAGTGGCTGCCCCTTCCTTAAGCCAAGGACACCCACCCACGCCCAGAGAGAGAGAGAGAGAGAGAGAGAGAGAGAGAGAGAGAGAGAGAGAGAGAGAGAGAGAGAGAGAGAGTTTGTGTGTGTGTTTGTGTGTGTGTTTGTGTGTGTATGTGTTTTATCCTTCAGATCTTAAGCACGCCATAAAAGACACACACACACACACACATACACACACATTTTTTATTAATTATCTACCTACTAGCGTGTCACCTGTTCGGGGGAGGGGGAGAAGGAGTTGGAGTAGAGAGAGGGAGAAGGAAGAGACTGGGGGCGTTGGAAGAATGCCATACCCTCTCCCTGGCTACAGTAGAGGGGGAAGGTTTTGGGGGCGACAGAGAGAAGAAAGGGAGGAAAGAAGGAGGGAAGGGAAGAGGGGGAAAGGAAGGGTATAACTGGAGGAAGGGCATTTTGGAGAGAGAAGGTTAAACTCTACGGGTCTCTCTCTACGGGTCTAAGTTATAGAAAACAAAAAATTATGATAAGCAGAACGAAGCTACTACTACTACTACTACTACTACTACTACTACTACTACTAATGCATGACCTCACAACACACCTCCATATCCTTTCAACTCACTCAGGTCTTGATGTACATAAACACAACACGCTCTCTACAACCCTGTCTTACGTAACACTATTATGCAAGTCTAAACAAAGGGATCAAATACCACACAAACTCTTGGCTAGCTCGTGTATGTGTGGGTGTGTGTGTGTGTGTGTGTGTGTGTGTGTGTGTGTGTGTGTGTGTGTGTGTTGGGGGGTGCTGCAAGGTTCAACGATCTCATATTCACACAAAAAAATACGATAATTAAACATTAGGAGAATTTAGCATAGTCACCCATATTCTCCATGCCAGCTGGGACACTCATATGACGCAATACGTAGATTTCTTCATAATTAAAGCTTTTATTCACTTTCTCTTGACTTCTAGGAACATGCAATGAGTTCATTGGTTTGTTAGGTCACTTCACACACGATTTCAGCGGAAAATAACGTCAACATACAGAGATATTACGAGAAATGATGCAATAGGAGTGAAAGAGAAAATGAATAATTTTAGAGGTAGTCTCTGATAAAATTGTAATGTTTTAGTATACTCCTATGTATATATATTTATTTTCATTACTCTGGTTAGCTTATAACGTCTATATAAAGAAATATTAAGAGAAAACTTGCAATAGGGATGAAAGAGAAAACGAATAAATTTTAAGGTACACTATGATAAAGTTGTGATGTTTTGGTGCATGTATGTATATTTACTTCTGTACTTCTGCTGCTATTGTGGTTCACTTACTGAGGTTCGTTTACAACATCGACAGAAATACTAAAAAAAAGTCTTCGAATAGGAATGAAAGATAACAAGTGATTTTAAAGATTCTCTCTGATAAATGACATATGAACTTAACAAAAAAAAAAAAAAAACGAAAGATGCAGGACGCCATCAGGCCTACACGTGGCAGTCCCTGTTTGTCCCATTCGTTTGCATCCATCATCTTGATTCATAAATTTGTCTAATCTCCTTTTGAAAGCTCCCTAATGGCTCAGAACAACTGTGATGCTTTGAATTACGTGATGTTTATGGTTCATTTCTCTGTCTCCTGTTAATGCAGTTCGCTTTACGGTGTACAATGAAAAAAAAAGAGAGAAATAGAAACGAAAAATCCGGGATATGAAAATCAGATTAAAGGCAAACAATAAAATAGACTGAAATCCATCACAACAAATAAAAAATAAATAAATAAATATCTTTCTCTCTAAAACGCATTACTACTGAACAAAAATATAAAAAAAAAAAAAAAAAGAAACCAACCGTTAAACTCAACATTATATAACAAAAAACACTAGAATAAGTTTAACCACAAAAAAAAAAAAAAAAATTACACGATAAAACTTTTCTCCTTTCTTCTACTTTCTTTTTTCTCTTCTCTGCTAGAACCTCGCCGCCTGTTAATTGGGTGGCTGTGTTGTGTTATCCGGGGCAGAGCTGGGGAAGGGGAGGAGGAGGATATGGGGAGCTTAAATCACAGAGGAGTTACGTAGTGGAGGAGGAGGAGGAGGAGGAGGAGGAGGAGGAGGAGGAGGGGAGAGATGAGCCGGAGAATGTGTTAGTTTAGAGAGGCAAGGGAGATACGCCAGAGAGAGAGAGAGAGAGAGAGAGAGAGAGAGAGAGAGAGAGAGAGAGAGAGAGAGAGAGAGAGAGAGAAAATCATGAGCTGTATCATTAGAACACTAGAAAGAGAACATCAAGGTGTTATTAAGGTTACGAATGAACAGGTAAGGATTGGTCTTGATTACAGGGGGGAGAGAGAGAGAGAGAGAGAGAGAGAGAGAGAGAGAGAGAGAGAGAGAGAGAGAGAGAGAGAGAGAGAGAGAGAGAGAGAATGTAGTAGTAGTAGTAGTAGTAACAGTAAAAATAAGGAAGGATGAAGATAGAGAAACAAAATACAATAAGAAAAATGCTTAAAAAATTACTCTCTCTCTCTCTCTCTCTCTCTCTCTCTCTCTCTCTCTCTCTCTCTCTCTCTCTCTCTCTCTCTCTCTCTCTCTTTCTACCACAATACACTTTTCTCCTCCTCCTCCTCCTCCTCCTCCTCCTCCTTCACCCGCTAACAACACAAGACCAGTGCTTCCCCCGCGGCCGCTACTAAACTTTTCCCCGCACACTCACTTCTCTCTCTAACTCGAAGGTCCGTAAGGAATTGCTGAATCCTACTACTCCTGCATACTTTTGTCTAATAAATGACTCTCTCTCTCTCTCTCTCTCTCTCTCTCTCTCTCTCTCTCTCTCTCTCTCTCTCTCTCTCTCTCTCTCTCTCTCTTAGTTTCTTTCTTATAATTTGTCTCTGTGTCTCTTTCTGTCTCTGTCTCTCTCTCTCTCTCTCTCTCTCTCTCTCTCTCTCTCTCTCTCTCTCTCTCTCTCTCTCTCTCTCTCTCTTTCTCTCTGAGTGATGTCTTAATTTGGAAAGAAGAATTAAGATGTTGGTAAAGTTTAGTAAAGAGATTTTCCTTAATGTTCATTGTATTTTTAATCGAGTTTATTTTTATTCGAATCCTGCAACTGAAAATTTTGTCTCTTTTACTTTCCTAATTTACCTTCTTTTCATTGTTTTTATTCTGTAA